>NC_083608.1:34469045-34772075 GCF_029168945.1 Cannabis sativa | reverse complement strand
ACCCTTGGCAACTCTTCAGGCCAGTTGTTTTTGCAGGCCAGCAGCTTTTTCTTCAAGGTGACCTTTAGGATTTTATTGACTGCTTCCGCCTGACCGTTTGTTTGAGGTCTGGCCACCGCGGAGAAGCTTTTCACTACTCCGTGTTGGTTGCTGAAGTCAGTAAATTCCTCACAATCGAATTGCTTTCCATTGTCAGAGACTATTTTGTGAGGCAAGCCATATCGACACACTATGTTTTTAATAACAAAGTCCAGTGCTTTTTTAGCAGTTATTGTCTTCATAGGCTCAGCCTCTGTCCATTTGGTGAAGTAGTCTACTGCTACTATTGCATACTTTACTCCCCCTTTTCCTGTTGGCAGGGACCCAATAAGATCTATTCCCCATACCGCGAAGGGCCAGGGACTAGTCATCAGGGTAATTTCATTTGGAGGAGCTCTCGGTATGTTCGCGTACCTTTGGCACGAGTCACACTTTTGGACATAGTCTATACAATCTTTTTTCATTGTTGGCCAGAAGTACCCTTGTCTCAATATTTTCTTCGAGAGACTGGGTCCTCCCGTGTGATCTCCACAGAACCCTTCGTGGACCTCTAGCATGATTTGTCTAGCTTCAGGGGCCGATACACACCTTAAATAAGGCATGCTGAGTCCTCTTCGGTAGAGAATTTGATCCATCATTACATAACGATGAGCCTGATACTGAATCTTCCGAGATAGTGCCCTTTCTTGGGGCAACTCACCTTTTGTTATGTATTTTATGATGGGGACCATCCAGCCGGGTTCTTGCCCAACCGTTAGCGTGGCCTCTTTTATTTTGATGCTTGGCTCTGCCAAGCGTTCCACTGGTACTACCCCCAGCTCTTCGATTTCGCTATCCGAGGCTAACTTAGCCAGACAGTCCGCGTGAGCGTTCTTTTCTCGGGGGATTCTTTCTATTTTGTAGTCCGTGAACTCGTGGAGCAGCTCTCGGACTATTGTTACGTACGCGGCCATTCACTCGCCGCTGGTTTGGTATTCTCCAGATACCTGGTTTACGACCAGTTGGGAATCACTATAGACATCCACTCTTTTGGCTCCTACAGCTTTTGCTAATTTCAGCCCAGCTATCAGGGCTTCATATTCGGCCTCATTGTTTGAGTCTGCGAAGTCAAACCGTAGGGCCGCCTGGAGTCGCAGTCCGGTTGGTGATATCATAGCCACTCCGGCTCCGGAACTGTTCTCATTGGAGGCTCCGTCTACAAATACTCTCCATGTGGGGATTGGCGGTACCGGAGTATTCGCGGTTGCCTCGGCTTCGTTGCATTCAGTAATGAAGTCCGCCAAGGCTTGGCCTTTTATAGAAATTCGGGGTATGTAGTGCAAGTCGAATTGACTTAGCTCCATTGCCCACTTGAGGAGCCTTCCGGACGCTTCATGTTTTTGGAGGACCTATCGGAGCGGGTGATTGGTTAGAATTTTGATCGGATGGGCTTGGAAGTATGGCCTCAACTTCCTTGACGCCATCAGGAGGCAAAACACCAGTTTTTCAATGACCGGGTATCTTGTTTCGGCCCCTATCATGCGTTTGCTGACATAGTACACGGGATGCTGAGTTTTCTCTTCTTCCCGGACCAAGGCAGCGCTGACCGCGTGTTCGGAGACGGCCAAATAAAGAAATAGGTCTTCTCCGAGGACGGGTTTCGATAGGATAAGAGGCTTGGCCATGTGCTCTTTTAGCTTTTTGAATGCCTCTTCGCACTCGTCCGACCATTCGAACTTTTGGCACTTCTTTAGCACGTTGAAGAAGGGTATGCACTTGTCCGTGGACCGTGAGATGAAGCGGCTTAAAGCAGCTACCTTTCCGGTCAGGCTCTGCACATCTTTATGTTTTTTGGGGGATGGCATGCTCAGGAGAGCCTGGATTTTTTCCGAATTTGCCTCAATCCCCCTTTGACTGACGATGAAGCCCAGGAACTTTCCTGATTTGACCCCAAAGGTGCATTTCTTTGGGTTGAGCTTCATGTCGTATCTCCGGACAACTTCGAAGCATTCTTCTAAGTCGCTTGCATGGCTGTTGCATGCTTTGGATTTGACGAGCATGTCGTCCACGTAGACCTCCATGTTTTGCCCCAGGAGGCCTTTAAACATCCGGTTAACCATTCTTTGATAGGTTGCTCCGGCGTTTTTCAGTCCGAAAGGCATGACTAGGTAACAGTATACCCCCTTATCGGTCCTGAAGCTAGTGCACTCACAGTGCCGTATGCATTTTTATTTGATTGTACCCAGCATAGGCGTCCATGAAGGATAGCAGTTTGAATCCAGAAGTGGCATCTACCATCTGGTCGATCTTGGGCAGCGGGAAGCAGTCCTTTGGACAAGCTTTGTTTAGATCAGTGAAATCTATACAAACTCGCCCAGTTCCGTTCGGCTTGGGCACCAGGACCGGATTGGCCAGCCACTCCGGATAGTATACGTCGCGGATCATGCCGTTAGTCAACAGTTTGTCCACCTCTTTCTCTAGAGCTTCGGCTTTCACCGAGTCGAGCGGGCGTCGCTTTTGCTGGACGGGAGGCATGTCCGGATTGACGTTGAGTACGTGGGTGATGACATGAGGGCTTATGCCAGTCATGTCTTCTTGGCGCCATGAAAAGATGTCGATGGCGCCCTTCAGTGTTTTTATTATTTTTTCCTTTTCCTCCGGATCTAGGTTCTTCCCTAGCCGGAGTACTTTGGTGGAGTCGAGGTCGCACACTGATACTTCTTCGATGTCCTCCATTGGTTCCACAATTCTTTTAGACCCCACACGGGGGTCCAACTCATCCTCTTCAGCCACTTCTGGCTCAGCTGATTCCTGGACCATTAGCACGGGCAGGTGGGTTGCGACATTGTAACATTGTCTTGCTTCCCCCTGGTTTCCCCTCACAGTTCCGATTCCGGCCTCCCGGGTAGGGAACTTTAGGCACAGGTGCCGAATCGATGTGACTGCGCCAAAGTCCACCAAGGCCGGTCGGCCGAGGATCGCGTTGTAGGCTGTCGGACAGTCCACCACTACGAAGGTGCAGTATTTGAATGTGCTTTGGGGGGTGTCCGGGCACAAGGTGACTGGGAGCCTTACTTTTCCCATTGGGATAAGTGTCGTCCCGTTAAACCCTATGAGTTGGGACCCACTGGGCGAGAGGTCCCGGTCTGTCAAGCCTATCGCGGTGAAGGCTTCTTTGAAGAGTAAGTTCACGGAACTTGCATTGTCAATTAAGACTCTGGCCACCACTTTATTCGCGATGGGGGTCTCTATGACCAACGGGTCATGATGAGGGAAGTGCACCGTCTTGGCGTCTTCTTCCGTGAACGTGATGGGTTGGTCCATCAACTGGGGCCTTTGAGCTGGAAGTTGAGTAACTTCCCATACCTCATTGTGTTTCGCGGCCCCCGCGTATCGCTTTAGCTCCTTGCGAGTAGTCCCTCCGATATGGGGACCTCCGGAGATCATGGCTACCCTCCCATTAGGCCGGGGCGGCAGACCAGGGATATGCTGGGCATCGCCCGTGGGAGCAGCTGGAGCCAATACTCCTGCTGTACCCCCCGGTGTTCCCTGAGGCACACCCACAGTTGCCTGATCCAGATTGAGGTGGGGCAACCTATTCTTGATCCACTCGTAGAGGTGGCCTAATCGGATTAGATTTTCGATCTCGTCTTTGAGATTCTTACATGCATTGGTGCTATGCCCAATGTCGTTGTGGTACTCGCATCTCTTGCTCGGATCTCTCCGGGAGCTATCTTTGTATAACGGTTGTGGTCTCCGGTAGTGTGTACTTTGCCTAGTAGCAAAGTACACACGCTCTTGGGAGTCCGACAGCTCCGTGTATTGAGTATATTGGGGGGTGTACCCCTTTTTCTGGCGCTTCTCTCCCGTCCGGGTGCTGCCTTTGGAGGATCTTTTACTCCTCGAACCACAGGAAGGGCACTGTCGGGCTAGCGGCGGAGCAGAGTGTGAAGGAGCTTGTCCATTCACTCCGGACGGGTTGCCAAAATGGGATGATGCTGGTGCCAAGGCTTGGCCCTGGCTATATCCGGGGGTAGCAGAGAATTGTATGCCACTTGCTTGTGGAGTTGCGGTCGGGGCAGTACCCGAGGGCGAAACTCCGGGCATGTATCCTGCTATTCCGTTGGGATAGTAGCCTCCGTAAGCCACGATTTGGGCTTCCTCGAGGTTGATATATTTTTGGACTCTCTTCTGGAAGACCTGGAGGCTAGCAGCTCCTTCTTGCTGCAGCTCATTCCAGAAAGGAGTCCCAGTACGGATGCCTGCTTGGAGAAGTGCAAGCTGTTGTCCGTCGTCAACTTTCTTGGTTTTCGAGGCTTCCTCTCGGAACCTCTTTATGTAATTCTTCAAGGTCGCGGTGGGCAGTTGCTTGATATTAGTCAAGGCACTGACCTCCAGATTGACCTTTCTTGCGGCGACAAACTGTCTCCGGAAGTTGGTCTGTAGTTTGTTCCAACAGCCCACGGATCCTGGTTCCAATTTTTTGAACCATTCCTCCGCGGACCCAGTTAGGGTAAGTGGGAAGCACAGATATTTGGCGTCATTGCTGACCCTCATGACCGTCATGACACGGTTGAACCGTGACAAGTGGTCGCTAGGATCGGAGTTCCCGGTATAAGCTGCCATTTCGGGCATCTTAAAGTTCTTAGGGAGCTCCGCCTCTAAGATGTGTTTAGCACAGGGCTCTCGATCCTCGCTGTCCGAGTCGGAGTCGTCTCCTTTCTGTCTCCGGGAGACTCGGGCAATGTCTTTTCGAAGTATGGCGAGTTCCGCCATAATTCCTTCATTCAACGTACCCGTGGAGACCGCGGGTCCGTACCTTTTTTGATCAAGGTGATCTCGGAGATCACCTTGGTTCCCATTGATTTGATTTCTCAGATCAACGGGAGGACACCTCTGTCCTCTTCTCCCTCTACCCCCGGGTTCTTGGTGCACGGAAATGCTTTTTCGGTCCCCTCGATCCTGAGGGCCAAAGCTCCCTTTTTGGGGCTTGCCCCTCTGCGGACCTTTCCCTTTAGGGAAATCTGAGCGGACCTTTCGCGGATCCTGCGCCTTTTTCTTTCGCCCTGGGGTAGAAGTAGGGTTTTTTGTTTGATTTCCTTCAGCAGGGTATCTTATAGGGCTAGGCTCCCTAGATTTTTGCTGTTGGGAATTAGGCGAAGATGTCGCTGGCTCCTTGTCGAGTACAGCGGTCATTGCCTTGGGGTGCACGTGAATGCCAGCTGCCTCCATGGCTTTTTGCATGGCCAGCATCACTTTCTGCATTTTCTGGTTTTGCGCTTTCTGAGCTTCAATCTCAGCTTCATGATCGATAGCTTTTTGTCTGAGAAGCACCAGTTCTGAGTAACTACCTTCGTCATAGGCATACTCGTCGAGGTTTCCCTCGTAGTCATCATCGGGGACTATTTCTTCTTCCTCGGACTCCTCTGTTGCTCTTGAGGCTACATCTTCCTCATTCGGGTCTTGAGCGTCTTCAAGAGGACGAGGCTGACGAGTACCTCTAGTCTCCACCATGTTTGTGAAGTCAGATGTTCGTTTACAGTAGCTTTCTTCAGCTCTCAATGAAAGCACCAAAATGTTGACCGAGATTTTCAGCAACTAATAAAATATTATAAAATTATTGAGCTGTAAGAAAGTGAGAGAAGGATTTTTACGTGGTTGGGGCGTTAATGAGCCTTAGTCCACGAGTCTTTGTTATTTATAGATGTATTTAATACAGATATTATACTTGGGAGAATTTCACCCTTATAAATACAGAGAATGTTCTTGGTGAGTATTTACTCAACTTGCTCGTATGCAGCCCAAGATTCTCGATCCCATTTAATGAGCTTTGAGAGGGTATTTATAGTGTTTTTGGGGTAATCCCTAGAATTGTCCTTACAAGTGTATATGTAAGTATCCATAAAGTTGGGTATTCCCAATGAATATACCAAGGGTAATGCATGGTCAAATCCCTAGATGTTGTAGGGTTTTTATGTGGAATGTCATTATTGCCTTTTGATTGACGTGACTCTTCACAGTGTAGCCGTCGCTAGACTTAAATGATCATTACTGTGGCGCTGCTGGTTGGAGGTTGTGTCGTCAGACTTTATTGCGTGTAGCAGTCCCAACACGCTTCCTCCCATGCGGCATTTAATGCGACTTGATTGCTCAGGAGAAACCTGACACCTCGCGGAGATCCCTTAGCGTTATGTGAGCGTCCGGGAGCATATTGAGTTCCATGTGCCTTCTCCGGGACCTACGTCCGGGACGTTACCTTATGGCCTAAAGACTTAGTAAATATTGTGAATTGCTTGATCCACGTGTCCCTGTCTGATTGGTCCACATATATTGGGCAAAATTAGGGGCAACAGTATTGTATTGTAGAGTTTCATACTAGGCCTAGAATTCAGAATTATATTTCAGGCCATTAAGAAAACTTTGCGAAAAAATTTAGCTACACTATTTATGGCTAAGAACTATAAGAGTACTGGTCGAAGCTAGCGTATCGACATTAAATATTTAGTCATAAAGAGACGTGATAAGTGGTCATTAAGCATGCAATACTGAATTAGGTGATCGTAATATCCTTGACTATAGGCAAGTCGCAACACAAATTCAAGAATCGCAAAGTAAATATGAGATTCAGTTACCCTATGTAGTTTTTTGTTGTACAACTAAAATTATTCAATGAAACTCTAATTTTGATATTTTCTCATATTTATGTGCACCTTAATTTCATCTGAGAAAATTATCGTAAGAGGATCAGAGTAAACATAAGGTTTAGGGTTTGTTCGCTTAAGTACAATGTCACATAAAGTATATTATTATACAATGAATATATCGTAATACATAGAAGATAATACTTGCCATATAATGAGGACATGTCCCTATGATTCGTATGTTTGTTATTTAACAAGGATAATCGTTGGGTTTTTAAGTGGTAAATTAATTTAAATACTAACAAAGTAGGAAAATATTATAATAATTTTTTATATGGTGACAATTAAAAATTTTATTTGATTTGATTTATAAAATATAATTAATTATTTTCTAATTAATTAAAATATTTTAATTATGGTCAGATTTAATTACTAAATATTTTAGTTATTCGATTTAATTTCTTGAATTAATTGTCAAAATACAATTAATATGGCAGAGACTTTGATGGAAGGTCTCACCTATATAAATATAGGGTCTCGATCTCCGAGCTCACTACTCATTCTGTGAAACACAATAAATCCATCTAAAAAGAGTAGAGAGAGCTTGGAAGCCCGATTACCCACACTAATCAATTTTCTTTTCTTTTGTAGATCAAAGCTTGTATGGAATTGAAGCTCAGATAATCAATAGCAGGAGGTATTTTGATTCCTTGTTCATAGTGAATATATGTTTGATTAATTCCGTATTTTATATATTATTATATATGCTTCATATCATACATATAAATATTTAACAAAAATAACTCAAATCACTAAAGAATAAGAGATTGTATGTAATAAAGAATTTATAAATCGCAGGTGGAGGTGCTGAAGTTGTGATACTGTAGCAGCGGTAGTTGAGTTTGGAGAGTCCGAAGGTCATTGAGGTTTGGATGTCAGAATAGAGGTAGTCGAGATCGAGAAGTTCGACAATCTCTGCGTGAAGAGGAAGAAGAAAAGTCTTAGATTTTAGGGTTTTCGGAAAAAGAAAAAACGTACGTATAAATGAATATAAAAATATTAATAAAATATATTTATGAAAAAAAATTTTATAGAAGTGGAAAACATAAATTAAAAATGTTAACACATAAAAAATTAGTAAACTAATGTATATGTAAATTCCCTATAATCTATTACAAAATATATGATACACTAGTTATATATATTATTACATTTAATTATTAAATAATAAATATTATGTTTTTGTAATATAATTGTATAAAAAAATCCATTAAAAACGGATCAAATTTTATTATTATTTAAATTGGAGTAGATTATATTGGATTAGAAGAAGATTTTTCAATGTGATTTAAAAAATAATTATTATATGAAAAATACAAATTGACACTTTATTTATAAAAATACCTTCATAAGGCGTGGACAATATTTATACATTTTATGTACTTTTAATTACCAAAATACCTCTTACATTATCACCTACACAATCAGACGAAGGTTACTGGATGGTTGGCCAAAGGTTGCATCAGACGAAAGTTGCTGGGTGGTTGACCGAAGGTTGCATTAGACGAAAGTTTCAATCCCAAGAAGCATCAAATGAAGGTTGCTGGGTGGTTGACCGATGGTTGCATCAGATGAAGGTTGCTGGGTGGTTGAACGAATGTTGCATCAGATGAAGGTTTCAATCAGAGGAAGGTTGCTGGGTGGTTGACCGAAGGTTGCATCAGACGAAGGTTGCTGGGTGGTTGACCGAATGTTTCATCAGACGAAGGTTGCTGGGTAGTTGAAGGTGTGTGTAAGTGGTACTTGTGTAATTTTTTTTATTTGGGCTGAATTATTTTTTTATTTGTGTACGTATTTTTGTAATATTGTTACCTTTCTTCGTTAAAACTAAGCCTCAAAAAATAGCTAATAATATTTTTGCTCCATAAATTTTGATATGTATCAAACTATACCCCTTAAATTTTTTCTGACTGTTAAAAATTCCTCATAAACTATTGAGATTATTGGATTCAAGAATTTTTGTTCAATTTCATTCAATTTTACTAATTCAGTGATTGTCCATGTACTAAATAATGCTTCCTAGACTTTGATATCTATCAAATCATGTTGCTCGAACTTTAACATGAGTTAAATCATGCCTCCAGAACTTTCATACATGTTAAATTTTTATTTACTAAAATCAGACAAAAATTCTTATATACTAAATTAGTGAAGTATTAAATTATGCTTCCTGAACTTTGATATTTATTAAATTGCAACTTTAACGTGAGTGAAATCATGCTTCCCACAAAAGTCTTTCAAAATTCAAAATTGAAGGTGCATGCAAAAATTTTATAAAAAAAATGTTGGATTAGATTAGAGTAGTCTATTATTATTAGGCGGGAAAGAGGAATGGAAAAGGGGGGCCTAAATTGAAAGTAACAAAATGAAATGAGGAGAGTATGGAGTTAGAGAATTGAAAATGGAAAGACGCAAGTCCTTCATTGAATTCGATGAAGACGACGACGACGACGATTTCCTGTCTCAGGTTGCGGCCGCTGAGGCCACTGCTCTCGCCTCCAAGCGCCAAAGGATCACTCCCACTGCAACCAATGTCATTTCCCCAAAACCACCTTCTCACGACGATGGTTTATATATGGCCGCTCTCAAAGGCAATCAGAGCCTCCTCCACCAGACTACGGTCCCCGATCCTCTCCGTGGGAGAGTAGCCCCCAACGGCGCTGTCTCTGGCGCTGATTCTTGCTTCAAATGCGGCAAATCTGGGCACTGGGCTCGCGATTGTGATGCTGCACCTGGAGGAGGCGGTGGTGGCGGAGCGGGTCAGTATAGTAATTATGGAGGATCCGACCCTTCGATTCCGGAAAAAAGCTGCGCCTGTGGAATGGGAATTTGTATGGTTCTTACCGCAAATACTGAGAAGAATCGGGGCCGAAAGTTTTACAAATGTCCTGTTCGACAGGTAGTGATTGATTGTTAGTTTAATCTTTTCCTATTTTTTGGATTTTATTTTCATGCTAATTTTTGGTGCAGGAGAATGGAGGTTGTGGTTTCTTTGAATGGTGTGATAATGCATCTGGAGCTAATTCTATGGCGGGTGGGAGTTATACTAGTGATTCTAATTACCCGGGCATTCAATGTCCTTGTGGAGCTGGTTTATGCTTAATTTTGACTGCAAAAACTGGCAACAATGTTGGTCAGCAATTCTATCGCTGTCCTGCAAACCAGGTACATATATGTATATATTATTGTTATTTGTGTATAAAAAATGGCCAATTTAGTTTCAATTTATCTTCCATTGTTTGCAATAGATATTAGTTAGTTTAGATTTCTTCTGGAGGTAGGCAAAGAAGAACCCAATTTAAAGGTCACGTTTACTAATTTAAATGCATAATTAGAAAGAGAAAACATTGTTTTCTTTTGCTTTTCATGTGTTTATTTACACTCATTGTTTCCTTCTTGTCCAATTGAAAATGATCACACAATTTCTTATATTTCGTTGCCTTTTATTTTGTTCAATCTAATAAATGACTTTTGTAGATGCGAAGTAAAGTTATTTAGGGTCCCGGTCTAAACCCTACAATATTTGTAGAAGCATAGTGTAGTTTTTTTCTTTTTCTTTTGCTATGAAGAAAACATCTATTCAAAAGAAAACAATGGTGGAAACAAAGGGTTTTACCTCCCTTAAAGGAACCAAACCAGTAAAGTTAAAGTCTGCAGCCCAAGAAGCAACATGGTGGGCAGACTTGTTATAACTTCTAGGAATCCAAATGAACTCAACATTAACAAAAGCAAGACAACATTTGAAGATGGAGAAAACTACATTAGACACAGACCAATCGGGACACCTTCGAGGCTTCGACTCAAGATGGCCTTAACAAGGACCTTACAGTCAGAGAAGAAAGTGACATTGGACTGCAAGTGCTGGTCCGAGAGAAGCATAGTGTAGTTATTGAGTTATATTGACTATTTCCAGATTTATAAGGTTGTGTAAATAGTAGTGAACGGATTAGGTGCTTAGATTAATGACATTTCCTAACTTCTAATAGATAAATATATTTGAGAAAAGGAATCAAATTCTGTTTCTTACTCTTGTTCCTTTCTTTCTAGACCCTTCCCTTACACCTTTCTTTTCAACAACGGTTTAGTAACATGTTTTAGAGAAGAAGGTATGCCATTAGAAAAATAAAATAAAAAATAATCATACATTTGTAATTGAAAGTGTTGTGTTAGCATCAATATGTATGATGTCTCAATGTGTAAAGCTTGGTGTGATGTGAGCAAGGTTTTTGGAACTTAAAAACAAAGTAGAGCCTTAGATCTCATTAAAATGGACACAGAAAGGGATGCTAATGCACATTTACGCTTGGTATGTACATTAGCAGTTTATACTCCTAACCTGACAATGACATTCTAACTTTGTAATATTTCAGTGTTTGTTTCTTCTATAGATGATGAATCGTTTTTTGGTTTACTGGTTTTCATAACAGGGAAGCTCTTGTGGTTTCTTTAAGTGGTGCAATGACCAAACTGCATCAGCTGGTCGTGCAGTCACTGCCTCTAAGCTTAGTTATAACTCGAGTGACACAAACAACACAAGCTTCACTGCAAAAACTGGATCTTCCTGTTTTAAATGTGGGAAGGATGGGCATTGGGCAAGAGATTGTTCTGTTTCTCCATCAAACACCCCTGCTGAGTTTGGAGGAAGATCTGCTTCTGCTTCTGCTGCTTCTGGCACATGCTTTAAATGTGGTAAGCCAGGGCACTGGTCCAGGGACTGCACTTCTTCTCAGGTCTGAGGATTCTGTGGTTGAATGCCTGATCTACCCTTGAGTCAGTTCTTTACGAAGTAGGCGTTTAATATGACTGTAGAAGTAGAGCAGGGTAAGTTGATGCATATCCATTTGGATTTTGTGTCCTGGAATGGCTATTTGTATAAACAGGGTTATGCAAGTTTTCTTAGTCATGATCTGATTCGAGTACATTTTGATGTAAAGGAATAGATAAAATCCTGAAGCATAGATACTTTGAATTGACTGGCAAATGAAACCTTTCTCTCTTACTATATATCTTGAGTATCTCTATGTTCTTATATCGTTTTAGTAACTTAAAAGAATAGGTGATTACAAGGATACAAAGATGGGGTGAGGAGAGGAGCTGAATAATCAATACAGGAAGGGTAAGATCTATGCTTAATCCATATATTTATATTTGAAATCCAAATAATATAGAATTCCAGGAAATGCATATTACAATGAATGACCTTCAGATTCAGTAGAAAAACAGAGGGTACTGAATACTGATAATTATTACAAAGTTGAAATAAAAAAAAATGGAACATCATAAGAAACTTTTGCCTAATTACTCCTAGTTCCCTGAAATAATTTCAGGCAAATAAACCATTGGTGAGTAGGGGCTTATTAAATCACTTTTCATAAGTAGGACTCATCTTATATAAAAATAAGCGGTTAAAATGACTTGTCACATAATTACATATCACTTGTGCGTGTGATTTTTGTGTGCACATATCATTACTCGGGGCGGAATTTGCATGCTGTTTTTAAGTCTTGTCCTGGTTTGTCACCTGCAAGTCCACTGTCCACCCATTTGGAGTAACCCCCTTCCATGTTGTTCACGTTCTCATAACCCTGCCATTTGAATTGATTTCTCCAACATCTCAACATTTTCTCCACTTTAAGAAGTTAAATCCTAGTTCATTTAAATAAACTTACATCATTAAGCAACTCTACGCATGCCCGAAGTGATCTGCCCCCACTATTGCAACCCTTGAATGAGTACATGCAAGTATATTTGTGTCAGATATGAAATAAATAGTAGTTTCTACTTTCTAGTCCACTTTGTTCTCCCATCATTTATATGCTACACATGAGTGCAATTATGCTTTATAAAGTTTACACATTTTTATAACCAAGATTAATAATAATGATTAAAAAAAAAGTAATAGTCAACAAACAGTAAAATCTTGTGTTCAATCATAAACAGTAATAAAATTACCACAACTAAATGGTCATCCTTTTTGCAAACTGCTGAAGCTTGGCTCAGAAATTCTGGATTTTTTACTTTACCTGGTGATCAATCATTCCCATAAATAAAACATAGATAGTCAGATCTCATATGGATAAGTATCTTGCATGTCAATTAATAATTATTCCTGTATATACTTCTTTCCTTCTTAAAGGTCCAAAGAAATTAATCTTAAATTTTCAACACCAATTCTTGATTAATTTTGATGTTCAATTCATGCACATCGTTTTTTTTTTCTAAAAAAAAGGAATTCATGTATATAGTTGGTAAAGGAATTTGATGTCAAAGTTTACCTTCTTGGGTGATGAGCATGTAAGGAACGTTCAAGGCGCCTTCAACATGACTCTTATTAAATTCCTCAACGGTTCTGCATATAATGTAATAAGATACTTAATTTCATAACAAATAGAGGCATGTATATATGTGTGTATATATATATATATTTAAATTCTCTTCTCTAATCTCTATGAACTCAGATTTTAAATTTCTCTTTGTTTCTTTTTTTCTTTTTTTTTTTTAAAAAAAAGTAAAATTTCTGTTTGTTTGAAACTCAGATTTTTTGGTAGAGAAATATTTGATTAAAGAAGAGAAAATGTAACATGTACGGGTAATTTTGTAGTTCTTTATTAATATAAATACAAACACATTTTTGTTGAATCAGACGAAATAAATTAAAATTGTTTGAAATTGAAAAGGCAGAATAGTAGAAGACTAAAAACAGAGAGATAGTGCTAACTAACCTGACGTCTAAATAATGATGGCCTATGCTGAGAAGACCTTTGGCTGTATATACATCGATGGTAACAACATCTTGAGCACTACAAAAACAAATTAATAAAGTTAGTTTTCCAAACAAATTAAACTTATTTACTTCAAATCCATTCTCCTCTCTTAATCTCACTTCTTAGCGGCTGCCATAGATGACCTGAAACCAGAGCTAGCTAGTACTAGATCGATTTCTCTTCAATATACAATATTCATTGACTTTATATCTTATCTAGGGATATTAAATAATTTTACAATATAATATAAATATATATTGTTGATCAAATAAATTATGGATATGTTTATGTATAAATTATTGATCAAATGGTACTTTAATTAAAATGCAAGAGTTGACCTTCATCTCTAGCACTTCTTCATGTATGACATAATGTATTAGCTGCTTGTGCTTATAAACTCAATTCATTTCCATTGACCATAATATTTGATGTATAATGTTAGTTACGCCTTGTTGTACAGTTGTGAGTTAGGATTAATTAGTTATTTCTGTTCTGTTGTACAGTTAACTCTGTAACTAATTCTGTTAGTCTTCTCCTAACAGCTTAATATACATTGTATTTATTTGATGCTCATAATTTCAGTAATGAATATACAATTCACACTTCCATCCTCTCTCATTCTTCTTAACATGGTATCATAGCCTTTTTTTTTTTTTTTTCACTTCCTCGTTTCATCTTTATTGTTCATCTTTGCTGTTGTTGTTCTTGTTGGTAGTCCTCTATGGCTACTCAATCTTCTGCTTTAGCTCCTGCATTTATTCCAGTTGTGTTTTCTCACAAAGTTTCTATCAAACTTAATGATAGCAATTTTCTGTTATGGCAACCTCAGATCCTATCTACAATCTGTGGACATCGTCTTCAAGACTATATCTCTGATACGATTCAACCTCAATGAAGTTTCCTTCGTGATCAAGATGAAGCTCGTGGTGTTGTTAGTCCGAGATTCATAGAATGAGAAGTTCAAGAGCAACTCTTATACTCTTGGCTTCTCTCCTCCATGTCTAATGTCAAACTTACTCGAATTGTAGGCACAGAAATCTTTGCTCAAGTTTGGAAAATTATTGAGGTATACACTGTTACTCAGACCTCTACAAAAATTGATATGTTTACTACTCAACTTCAAAATCTAAGGAAAGGCTCTCTTTCCATTAATGACTCTTACATCGTATTAAAACTCTGGTGGATCGATTAGGATGTGTTGGTCATAAAACATTTGTTAAAAAACATATTGCAGCTATCTTCAGAGAATGACTTGCAAATTATGATACCTTTGTGTTATCCAAATTGTTGTAGTATGACGTGGCATCCATATAGGTGACATGTAATATATTTCATAATCTGGGCAGATGATTCCACTATTGGTAGGCCATACAGACTGTTATGATGCTTAAAGTCACACACAGATGGTAGAATATCCGAGCAAATCATGGATACATATCCAACCAACTTCTATCATTCAAGTAGCTCGCATGCACCGACTTGGTGATGCAAGTTAGAAATGTTTGATATATATCTCATATATCTTGCACGTCATGATACAATCTCTATATTTGTGGGATAGATTCATGCCTTCAGAGAAGGCAGTTAGCTTAAGTTTCCTATTTTCTTCATTGAAATTGTAAAAATAAACTAATTACCCATTTTATTTTTTATTGATTTAGAAAAATTAATTTCATGTAATTAATCCCTATAAATAGTAGTTTTATCTCACTATTTAGGGACCCAAAAGTATTCAGAGAGAGAACACTCAAGAGAGAAACCTCGATCTAAGAGTAAATTTCTCAAAGATCAGTGTAAAAGCTTTCGAGAGAGAATAAGTTATTCTTGCTCACAAGTCAATACAACAAAAAGGAGAGTGGGCTATTACCAACTATACGGGACCGAACCTCTATATATTTGGTATTTTCTTTACATTAAACTATTTACTTTATGTTATGTAATTATTCTCAATCGCTTAAATTTGACTCAATGTCATTGGCTAAAAGCGAGGTCAATATTTTGGTACTTTCATTGAAAGCAAAGACACACAAGTTTTTGTCTTAAGTCTTTGTCAAGACACAGGATGGTTGTGCAAACATGAAGGGGAAATCAAACTGCTACAACCGATCTAATGGTGACAGATCCGAGAGTGCAGACACCTACAAACCCAAGAGATCCACCTAGGATGGCCCCCACCTAGATTAATTCTCAACCACCAACAGGTCCACAAACGGTAGGTCAAGGGGTGACTACTCCTCTTGGTGGGTTCACTCTAGGTGTGCAAGAAACTAGAAATACCAGTACTGCAATTGAGCAAACTTCTCCTGGAACTGGGATCCCGTCCACTACAAATTCTCAAAGGCGAGTCAGAGATGGCACCAAACTACAGAATTTGCGAGATGCATTGGGGCTAATGCAAGTCCACAATAACACTCTTCACCATGAACAACAAGATATTTGAGCAACTATAAATCTTACTTTTGATGAGCAAAGATGCCAGTTCGAAGCATAGAGGGATTAAGAGATGGAAATCATGAAAGCCTAGCAAGCAGTAATTGACAATCGTTCTAGGTAGGCCATAGTACAGATCAGAAGAGCCTATCAGGTCACCAGCCAACAACCAGTGATTGATGTTAGTATTTTGACGGGGCCACAGAACGGGTCGGAAGAGCATTTAGCTGAGCACACCCAACAAACCCATGTCGGTGGACCGTCCAATCCAAGGCCACAAGTTTAAATTATGGACCAAATGGTAGACAGGCAAATATTACCAACCCGTCCAATGGGAGGGAATGATCAGTTTAATACCCGTACTCAGGCAGAGGTATTAGAACAACCCCTTACTCAAAATAATCAGACACAAAGGCCTCTAGGCACATCAATATTTGACCGATTGGGCACCGTGCACGACCTCAGAAACAATCTAAATCGCAGGTGAGGATTGGACGGACATGATATTTCTCCTATCGTACAATCAAATAATACAAATAACTATGTACCCAACCCAGTTCGAAGAGATCATCATATGACACAAGTCGGTCAACAGGTAGGTCAAGTTGATCCATTATTGCAAGCACAAATAGATCATCTTAAGAGCCTCATTCAAGGCCTGAACGACCCAAAACTCACAGATCTAGAACTTGACCGGACTAAAGGATCACCATTCTCACCAGAAATCAACGCTCTCGACCTACTGCCAAGTTCAAAATGTCAACATGGAAAATGTATATAGGTAAAGAAGATCCTTTATCTCACATTTAATACTTTGAAATGTAAATGGAATTACAAGCAGTGAGAGGTGATGTACACTATAAAATCTTTCTAGCTACTTTGGCTGAGGTCGCGCAGCAGTGGTACTTTAAATTAGCTCTAGGGAAGTTTAATTCGTGGAACTCCTTCATGTCAAAATTTCATGCACAGCTCTCCTCTTCTCGGTAACTCTCATCTCACTTAGAAGATTTGTTAGAGTAAAGCAAATACTAGGAGAACCCTTCAGAGCTTACATCAATAGATTCATGACTAAAGCTAAAAAAGTGAAAGGATTGACCGAGGAAGGGAGGTTGGCCGCTATCTTAGGACGTATTGAACCTCTAAGTGAATTATGGAAATATATAAAAAGACTTACTGTAGGGTCAATGGCAGAATTCTTAGATTGTGCAGACAGATTTATAAAACTCGAAGAAGTAGTTCAACGTGTGGACACGGTTGGAGTAAAGAAAAATCAACAACACACCACTACAGTCTATACGTCCATCCAACCAGACCAAAATTCACAAAATCACAGCAGCTTAAACCAAGGTGGTCAGAGATCAAATAATGACAATAGGTAGTGTAATGGAAAGAAAAGCATGTTCAGTGGGAACTCCGAACAACATCCTTGGGAGAATGCCTCAAATTTCACAGCATTTACTATCCTGATAGAAGATATAGAAATAATCTTTGCAACCACGTAGTCTGTGGTGTAATACAAAAAACCTCATCTTATGAAGAAAGACATGAGGAAAATGGATACTACCAAATTCTATCGTTTTCATGTAGATTATGGTTACAACACTAATGAATGCAATAATTTGAAGCGGGAAATAGAGTTCCTCATTAGGAAAAATAATCTGAACTTGCAGAAATATGTCAAGACCAACCAAGAACCAAGGGTCGTCAAACTAAATAACACTCAAAACCAGTTGATGCCTCCACTAGTGGACGAACATCTTCAAGTTATCATTGGAGGCCTCCACCTTGCTGGAGATTCAGACAAAGCTAGAGAAAAATATGCTCGGGCCTTACAGTATGAACAGACAGATGCAATTCTATCCGTAGAAGAAAAAAATCTTGAGCAACTGCGTGTTAGAGAACCAGTTATAACTTTTAGCGAAGCAGATACCGACCACATCATTTAACCTCACAATGACCCTCTAGTTGTTGAAGTTCAAATTGCAAATAAAATGGTGGCTCGAAAAATGGTTGATAATGGAGCTTCCTCATATATTTTGTTTAAAACAATATATGAAAAAATGGGGCTTTAACATAAAGATCTGGTTCCTTGCACTCAGCTGGTATATGGATTCTCTGGCCAAAGTGTTTCTTCGCTCGAATAGATCCGCCTACCCTTTATAGTGGAACAAGTTCCAATAAGCATAATGATGATGGCTCAGCACCTAGTGATTGATGTACCTTCTACCTTCAATGTCATGTTAAGCCGACCTAGCCTATATGACTTAAAGGTTGTCACCTTAGTTTTTCACCTGTGCATAAAATTTCCAACAAAGAATGGAGTGGGTTGTCTAAAAGGAAATCAGAAAATTGCATGTGAATGCTATAACCTTGCTCTATCTAAGGCCAAAAAGGAGGAAAACTCTAGTCAAAGTTCTAAAAAGGGCAATAGCTTTTCCCAATAGGAATTTGCCCAAGGCAGGGACGAAGATATGGACCCCCGCCTTGGGGAACAAAATAAAAATGTTGGGTTGGTAGAAGAACTAGAAGAAGTTGAGATTGATCCCACCATGCCAACCAGGAAGCTCAAAATTAACAAAGGTTTGTTTCTTAAAATAAAATTAGCTTTAATAAAATTTCTAAGAGAAAATTTCAACATTTTTGTCCGGTCGCATGAAGATATGGTCGGGATTGATCCAACTATCATGTCTCATGCCCTCAACATAGATCCAGACTTTTGTCCCGTCCAACAGAAAAGATGATTGCTGGACAAAGAACAAGCACAAGCGCTAAAGGATGAGGTGGAAAGGCTCTACATAAATAGATTCATTATTGAAGCTTTCTACTTAGTCTAGGTGGCTAATCCTGTACTAGTACCCAAGCCAAGAAAAATATGACGAGTGTGTATTGACTTCACCAACCTCAACAAGGCGTGTCTAAAAGATTGTTTTCCACTTCCAAGAATAGATCAGCTTGTGGATGCAACAGTCGAACATGAAATTCTAAGCTTTATAGACGCCTATTTGGGGTATAATTAGATAAGAATTCATCCACTTGACTAAGAATTCATGCAATTTGGCCTCAAGAATATTGGGTCTACCTATCAAAGGTTAGTCAACAAGATTATCTAGGACTAGATCAGGCGTAACATGGATGTATATGTTGATGACATGCTCGTCAAATTCAGAAAGGTTGGGGGGCACATAGAGGATCTGGATGAATGCTTCAAAATCCTCAAGAAATATAACATGAAACTCAATCCCTTAAAGTATTCCTTCGGGGTCAGGTCGGGTAAGTTTCTTAGATTCATTGTTAATGCTTGAGGAATAGAAGCTAATCTAGAAAAAAAATCAAGCTCTCCTTCATATGAAATCACCAACAAAGGTGAACGAAGTGCAAAGCCTAACTGGTCAGATAGCCGCACAAAGAAGATACGTTTCAAAGTCAACAGACAAATGTGTTCCTTTCTTTAACATTCTCTGAGGTAACAAGAAGTTTGAATGGATAGAGGAATATGAGAATGCCTTTCAAGAATTAAAGAAGCAACTTGGAAAATCCCCGTACTCTCAAATTCCCTGGACAGAGAAGAATTAGGAATCTACCTTCCAGTCAATAAATACACTGTAAGTGTCATGCTAATAAGAGAGGAAAATAATGTTTAACATCCAGTTTAATACATCAACAAAAGACTAGTTGAGGCAGAAGGTCGATACCCCCTGATTGAAAAATTAACTTTCTGTCTGATCCTTCCCACAAGGAAATTAGGGCCCTACTTCCAAGCTCATCCTGTTTGAGGGTACACCGACCAACCTTTATACCAAATTCTACTAAAGCCTGATGCATCTGGACGGCTACTCAAATGGGCAATTGAATTGGTACAGTATGAAATAACTTACCAACCCCGCACAATAGTAAAGGAAAAGACTTGGTAGATTTTGTAGTTGAATGCACATGTAAAGAAATAGATAGTTCAAAAGATAATCTCGAGCCAAAAAGAGAGCAAGAAAAAACACCCCCACTGGAAGAAAAGCTATAAAGATAAACCTATCTAAGTTACATGTGGACGGATCATCCACCGATCAGTTGTCTGAAGTCGACATTCTTCTCATAACACCTAGGGGCAACCTTTGCAAGGAGCAATCAAATTTGGGTTCAATGTATCCAATTACGAAGCAGAGTATGAAGCAATTATTGCTAGACTAAAACTTACTCGGGAAGTTTGTGCTAAATATCTAGAGATCTATAGTGACTTACTCTTGGTGGTAAATGATGTCTTGGGGGAATCCACAGCTCAAAGAGAAATAATGGTGGCATATCTCAGTAAGATCCATGACCTGCTCGCACAGTTTAGAAGAAGGTACACCCTCAAACAAATTTCAAGAGAAGAAAATGCAACAATTGATGCACTAGCATGGTTGGCGAGCAACATAGTAATAGACAAAGCAACTTGGTTCCAATCTAGTTTCTAAAAGAACCCAGCATCACATACACGGAGGAAATTGAGATGATAGACCACACACCAAACTAAATGACTCTCATAACAGTCTATCTTAACACTAGAGAACTTTTAAGCAATAGAAATGAAGCTCAAAAGATGATGAGAAAGGTTGCACGGTACATAATACTGAAATGTGTAATGTATAGAAGAAGTTTCTCCATGCCCAAACAAATAGACAGGTTGAAGTAGTCAACAAGACATTAAAAGACACCATGAAAAAATTGCTCAAAGAAGCCAAGGGGAACTGGCCAAAGGAACTACCAAAGGTACTTTATTTGTATAGAACAACTGAAAGAATGGCAACCAGGCAGACACCTTTTGCCATGGCCTATGGCTATGAGGTAATGTTTCTCATTGAGTTAGAACCTCCATCCCATAGAAAATTGATTTACACCCAGGATACTAACAATGCCCTCCCAGCAGAATCGTTTGATGAAGTTGAAGAAAAGAGAGATTTAGCAAATCCAAAGCTACTAGCTCATCAACAAAAAGTGGCTCGATAATTCAACAAACAAGTGAAAGAAAGGAAATTTTTTATGGGAGATATGGTACTCATAATAGTATTCCTGAACACAAAGGACAGTGCAGCAGGTGTGCTCGGGCCTAATTAGGAAGGACCATACCAAGTAACCGAAGTTACAAAATCTAGAGCATACAAACTTGGTTGGTATAATAAAAACATGGAGCTAGTTCTGGTACCAAGGTATTGGAATGATGAACATCTAAGGAAATACTACCAATAAGTGAAAAAGGTCCAGGGACCACACAAGTTGCACAATGCTCAAACACCACTCTTAAGTGGTGGCCTTCTGAGCGAACCTCGCTCAAAGGTTCAAAAAACAATTGGTACTAAAGTCGGGTGAACACTTTCAAAGTATAGATTGTTCAAAATCATTGCTCTTGAGCAATGTCTTTTGGACGGAATATATCATTCAAATGTTTTATATTTAATTAGAAAAAGATAAAGAGATCATGTAATAGCTTTTATAATTCAATAAATATATGTTGCCACGGTAACAGCACATATCGACCTATATATGAATAAAGATATTAATTATCATTCAAATTGTGTAACTTTTATACATTTTTTGAAAATTATAGCAAGTTATCTAATTACCTAAAATGCGTACAAGGGTTATACTCTCACGCAAATCCAAAAAGAAGAAAAGAAAACAGCTGATGCACTAGCACGACTGGCAAGCAAACAGTAATAGATAAAGCCAACCTAGTCCCAATTTAGTTTTTGAAAGAACCTAGCATCACTTGCACAGAGAAAATCGAGATGAAAGACAACGCACCAAACTGGATGACTCCCATAGCAGCCTATCTCAATACCGGAAAACTTTCGAGCAACAGGAATGAGGCTTGAAAAATGATGAGAAAGGTTTCACGGTACATAATAGTGGAAGGTGTAATGTATAGATGAGGTTTCTTAATGCCATCATTAAGGTGTGTGAACCAGACAGGTAAAATAAAACTTTAGAAATGCAAGTGACCAAGAGTCAAAAGTCTGCTCGGTCACTTGGGGGGGGGGGCAGCTATACCTATACAAGCATTGGTAAAAAACAAGCTTAAAGCAAAAAATTGAATTCATACTTAAAGGAAAATATTCATTTTGTTTAGGACAACTGGCTGGTTGTACAATTTTAATCTCAGACTTATCCTATATTGTATGGCCAGCCAGTTGTCCTAAACAAAATGAAAACATTTTCCCAAGTTTTAAAGCTGCTTGGTCGGCCATATTGTACTAAAGGAAAGGCCTGTAGGCCAAATAGATAAAAAGAAGTTTCAAAATATTACTCCAAAAGAGTCCCAGGTTCTTTGTATTGATCGGATGAAACTTGAGCGACATCAAGGTTCTCATGCTCTTCGACGGTAGACGAGTATTTTTTTTGGCCAGCCTTGCTTCTTCCTAAACTTTTTGTGCCTCAAACAAGCTGAGAAAGCTAGTACAGAGATCTTCTTTGAGATAGTCAAAGTTGGCCTCAGGATTTGCCTTCCAGAACTCATAGAAAACATCCAAGGAAACTATTTCCAAGCTCTCAAATTCCTTCTGTGTGCTTCCCACTCGGCACTAAAAGTTACCCGCACAACATCAAGAGTTTCTTGGAAGGAAGTTTTCTCCCCAGTTAGCTCTATAACCTTGGCTTCTTGGTTTTGAAGGAGAGTACGAAGACTTTCCCTTTCATCCTTCAGAGTATTTACCTCTTTGGTCAGCACCTTAAGGTCCTCCTCAAGCTTGGTTGTGGACGGCATGTCCTTAATCTCTTTCCTAAGATCTTCAATAAGCTTGTTCGCAACAACAATTTGCTTGTTTACTTCACCCAACTGAAAACGTTTTTGCTCAGCCTCTTTTTTAGCATCTTTTAGTGCCTTCTTCAATTCACTGGTAGTTGTTATGGCTTTTAGAGTAGCAAATTTTGCTCAACAATAGGTGTATGCCAACTTCATATTAACCTGCATGATAAAACAGAGTTAAATCTCACACATAGCGAAACCTGTATAAAAACAATAAAAAGCAAAGCACTCACTCAGGTGACCTCCTTTAGAACTCCACCAACCAACAGCTCCACTGGAATCTCCTCTACCCCTGTAAGTTGCTCATTTACTTCAGGCATCACGCAATCCTAATAGAAGTTGAGCATTTCTTTAACCTTTTTAGTTTCTAGCTAGAGTATGGGCAGAGTAGCCAATGACCTTGGCAGCCTGGCCCCCTCAGTGTTAGTCTCTTTAGAGTTTTTGGCCGAGGTAGTGGAGGCCTTAGACTTTGCATTCTTGTGGGTAGGAGGAATAACTTCAAGAGCAATATTAAGAACATCTGTGGAGTCAGCAGCCAAACTCCTCTCGGTGTTGATTGCATTTAAAAGAATGAATACTTGTTAAAAACATAATCAAACAAGGACAAATAAGGTTAAAATAAAATGATAAACACTGTACGTCGACAAGAGCACTTTCTCAAACAAGTAATGAAGGGGTATCCTCATCAGAAGAGTCCTCCTCTTCTTCCTCCACCACCATGACATTTCCCTTTCCTACCACCTGGACAGAAGGACGAGCAACCTCCTCGATGTCATCCCTAATCCTTATGGGCCACTCAATCGTTACTTTATCACTCTAGGAGGCCTTCTTTCTCTTCTTCTTTGGAGCCTCTTACTCAGTTATAACCTCCTCAGTCACTTGCTCAGGCTCCTGAACTTCATCGGATGGGTAGAGCCCATACTTAATGAAATTACCCTCAATGGTCGAGTGTGAAATATTCCGAGCCGACTCTAGAAGTTGGAGTATTTTTTAGGCTCTTGATCTAAGACCCAGAGTGAAAGGAGGATTGTAATAATATGGAATATGCTAGAAGAGATGTGGTTAGTACCGATGTCTTCTACAAACCTGCAAATCTTTGACACATCCGTGTTTGTGGTGTCGGTCAGCCATTTACATTGATTTTGGGAAAAGTAGAAGTACCCAAATCTATTTTGTTTAGGTTGACTTCAGGTCAAAAAAAAATTAGTTGTTATCGTAAGCAGATGACTAACCCCATCCTTGGGTAGCATATAGCACAAACAGTGCGGCAAGGTACTTTATGCCCTTGAGCTAGGTCGGACATATGTGATAGTAGTTGGCTATTTCTTTCAAATAGGGATGCAAAGCCAGCATTGCAACATGTTTGGCATGTGGCCCTAACCATGCACGAAATTTGCCTCTGGGATTTATTGTTAGCTATTTGGGACTAGGAAGGAATGCCTCCACCTTCCCAAGAAGACCTTCTTCATAGAGATTAGTCAATCTCTTGAAAGTTAGCACAGATAGTGGTGAGACCCACTAGGCACCCCTCGAAGCTCGATTGTTTAAAGGCAGAGCTTCTGTGTATTCCTCCTCGATGTAATCTTGGTGCCACCAAGACATCTCCCTCCTCACAAATAGGCTCTCCGACCTCATTATAGCCACCAAAAGGAAATTCTTGAACCTCCTCCTCTTCTTCTTCTTTCTCTCCCTTGACCTCAAATGGACTGACAAGGCAGCAGACCTCGCCCTGGTCCTCAATTTTTTGGACTTCAATGTCCCCTTCTTACAACAACTTCATCCTCATTTAGAGGCTTGGCTTGCTCCACCCCGGCTGCTGCAAATAGCTGGGCAAGGTGAGGATCAGTTACCATTGCGACATGGGGAGTAAATTACTATAAATTTTGGTATCTCTTATTTACTATCTTTCACTTATTACTTTTTTCGCTAGTCTAGCAAAATAGTGTTGGTCAGTTTTTAGTGTCAATATTTTGTATTTTATGCCAAGTTTAACTAATTATATGACCATTTGGTCCTATTCAATGGTCGAATCGCTAACCAATTTGTATTCTAAAATCAATAATCACACTTACTGTTGTTAATTTGACTACATGACCTGATATTAAAAATCAAATGATGATATTTTATTTTACACTTACATATAATTGTAAGAATTTACTTTGGATCTAATATATGGAAAAATTTACATTTCTCATCATATAATAATTACAATATACGTATGAAGTAGTAGTAGAGTTGATATAGAAAAGCAGCCAATACGATACCGACTGAATACAATGTGTCACTAACCAGTGACCACACGTATATATATAGTTGTGGTGGTACCACTACTAACTAACAAGGGATCACCATTGACCTTTCATATATCTATTTTAAATACAACATTAAAAGACGCTAAACCAATGGGGTATAGTAGCCATAATATACTCCAAAAACAAATCTGTCTTATTACAACTTTAATAATGAGCCTTATAGGGTATTACTACTTCCAACAACAGAAAATCATTGTTATACGCATTATACTTTCAAAACATATCGTTATAGCCATTATTAAACAATTAATAATGAGATGCACCACAACTTTTCATTCTTTCTTCCTTCTTTATTATGTGACCAACAAACACTAGCTGGTAGCGTATATATATAGGTGACATATCTTGAAGGAGATATATTATAATAATTTGTAAACTTCAAATGGCAGGAATCAGTAGTTGCAAGAAGGCTCTTCCTGCCTTCAATGTCTCTCTGGTCCGTAAGGTATATATATCATATTCTATCTATATATATAATATTTATATACACATATGTACATATGCCTGTGCGCACTCACCACCTCTCTATTACTAAATAATTAGATTTTATAGCATGCATATCTCATCTATATTTATCCTCTTCGTGTTTGGTCAAACTATTTTTGAGGTCAAGGTAATTTTTTTTTACTAAGAGTAGAGTATATGTGCCGCCTAATATGAACATATATATAATTATGTAAATGTATATTACCAAACACGTTTTGTTTTTAGTTCTTATGCGCTTGTGAACGTGTTTGGTAATACAAATTTAGGTAAATAGAGTTAAAGTTTTAAATTTGGAAGCGTGTAAATTTAATATATATATATATATATATATTTATTACTTAATCTTTATAAAATTATATATATTTTTTTTTAAATTTCATCAATATAAATTTCGTTTTAAATTTATTAAAAGAAGATTTAAAAATAATAAATATATACGTTTATATTTAGACTTAATGATTTAGAATTTAGACTACTTTATATGTATCCTGTTTAAAACAATAATACAATATACTAACGAAATTAAAAAAAAAAAATTAAAGTTTTACAAACAATAATACTTATGTCGCTAAAAATAAACATTAAATTTAACTGCTTACAAACTTAAAGTTGAAACTATAAATTATCAAATAACTATATGTATGTTTATATTTTATATATAATTTATATTAATATATATATATAATATATTTTACCAAATAAACATATATGACTAGCTAGCCGTCGTATGAACATTATATATATTTGCATGGCTATATATTGGACTGTAGCTCACTATATGCCAAAGGGGCTTTGTGATTCTCTATTAATTGCCCATGATATTAATAAAAATCAGTTGATTTTGGTTCACTTTTTTTTTTCTTTCTTTCTATTTTAGCATCCAAGTTATTTGATCAATTGGGGTCCACATATATTATATATGTATAAAAAATTTATTGTGCACTTGCACTTGCTAATTTTATTTCTTCCCAACGTACGCGGCTAGATTTTAATTTTATAGGTATATATGTGGTGTGTGTGGTTTGTTTTCAGCTGGGAGCTGAGTTTGTAGGAACGTTCATCATGGTGTTTGGAGCAACAGCAGCGCCCCTGGTGAATCAAGAGCACGATGGATCAGCAGGAGCCTTAGTTGGAAACGCAGTGTGCTCGGGTCTGGCAGTGATGGTGGTCATATTTTCGACTGGCCACATCTCGGGAGCCCATCTAAATCCTGCTGTGACCATCGCATTCGCAACCTTCAAGCACTTCCCTTGGGTTCAAGTCCTCCCTTACATAGCAGTCCAGGTTCTGGCCTCCATATCCGCCTCTTTCCTTCTCAAGGCAGCCTTTCACCCCTTCATGTCCAGTGGACTCACCCTTCCTACTGTTTCCCTTCACGAAGCTTTTGCCGTCGAGTTTGTCGTCACCTTCTTCCTCATGTTCATTGTCACCGCTGTCTCCACCGACACACGTGCGGTAAGTACATAAATACATATATTATAAACATCTTTTGATCATTTCTAATGGTTAAGAGGGATATATATATATATGTGTATATGGCAGGCAGGAGAATTGGCGGGAATAGCAGTTGGAGCTACCGTTATCCTCAATGTTCTCATATCAGGGTTTGTACCTTCGAATCACCATATAATTATCTATATGCATGCATGGCTTATTCGATCAGATAAGAGTTATAAATTATAAGTACTGATATATACAACTAGATATTTAAATCTGAGTTGGCGTGGCAGGAAATCAACAGGTGGGTCAATGAATCCTGTACGGAGCCTGGGTCCAGCAATTGCAGCTGGGAATTTTAAAGGGTTGTGGATATACTTGGTGGCTCCACCACTAGGGGCTTTAGCTGGGGCAGCCACCTACACTGTTGTTAAGATCTCGGATAGAACACAAAATCAGGTATATTAATTTATTATTATTGTAATATATATATATATATATGTCTGCTTTCTAAATGAGCTCAATCGATCGAGCAAGTAATTAATAGATGAATTTCATATGAGTTTAGGTTCACGATGACTCTATTCGTCAGGACTCCGTTTCCGTAATAAGTGATAATTATCAGCCACATCCCGCAGGTAATACCAAACATAATTACCTCTCAGATTAAATTTCTATTAAACCAACATGAGTTTGCCCTTTGACCAAGGTGCAAGATACAAATAATGTAAAAAAATAATAATAATTATTATTATAATAGCCTTATAATAAATTATGAAATATATGTAAAAAAAAGTGTTGCAAAAATTATAATAATATTATAAATAAAAAATGTGAAATTTTATAATAAATAATGAATTATTTATATTATAGTAAATAAAAAAAAATTGTATATGTTAAAATTTTTACAATTTTTAGTACTACTAAATTTAATATACTTTTTAAGACATTATTGTAGTATTTTATTTTTTTTAGAATTAATATCCTAACGCTTTTATGAAGATGCGTTGATACAACAATTTTTTTCAATTGCAGGTAACATCATGATATGATCTGCCGTACGCTCTTTAACCCAAAAGGTTAACAAGTTCTTCAACCATTCCACCAAGATTTGAGTATGTACCGTGTTTGAATACATATAAATTTATATATATAAATATATTTTATATATATAAACATACTGGGCTATCAAATCAAGCCTTGAATGTCCATTTCTAGTCACTCTATATACATAACAACATAAAAACCGCAAACTGGTTAAGGATACGAACAATAAGCAAAGTTGTAGTGGTCAGAAAGCGCTCTTCAATAACAAGTACTGAGACCAAATGAAAACCAGTCATTCTATTTTTTTTTCCCTTGTAGGGTCCAAGGTTGGGAAGGATCTGGCCGTTTCTTCCTATTGCATGTGTTTAATTTGCAACGTCATTGTTTTCATTTATTAGGGGTTTCTATCATTTCTTCCTTCCCACCTCAATAGCTCGGGGCTAGCTCGGGGTGTGTGGTAGCTTCTGTAATCAGTCTCCTAGAAAATTTATAGTGTTCCTGCATAAATGTAAGGGTTGAAAAAAAAAAAGATATATGAGCATTGTATTTGTTATAAATTATAATTTAATAAAATTGGTGGTTGTGGAAGGTTGAAAGGTGTAATATAGTTTTATCTCTGTATACATTTCATAATCAATATATATTTTTATTGTTATTTAAGAAATCATTTTGAGTTTAAGGTTTAGAAATTCCATGATCAATAGCCCCTTTTTCCCATGAAGCATTGCAAGTTGCAACTCTGTCCATCAGCAATTTTATTCATTGACAGCGCAAAACGTCATGAGCATTGAACTTGAAAAATTTGAGGACTCACTAGATCATTGTAGCTTTCTTCGTTCAATCTCTCTTATGTTGTGATGTGGACCACCAGTTATCGTTCAGTTTCGGCTTCATCTTCACTAGCAGCACTGATAGGTGTATTTTTGTTAACAGCTTCTGTTGGATCTAATGTGTCACTGTCACCTGGATCATCCACATATGCTTGTGAACTCACTATCTGTCCCGTTAAGTCTTTATGTTTTAGGTTTCCTGTCAAAATTAGCAACATGAATGTTAACACAACTTAGAAAAATGACAAAAGCCCAAACATCAATAAAAAAATTAGCAAAACACAATAATCAAGATGGCATTAAAGTTCTTTAATGACCTTCTGTGACAGCCATAGAAATTTCCTAATGCTCCCATAAACTTTACGATATACTTATATTGCTTTTAGAGAGGTTGAAGCAGCCAAACTAGTTAATGCAGTTTGACCATAATGTTTTTATTATTATTATTATTGATCTATAAACAATTCCAAAAGAAAAAGAAATAATAATTTATATAGTTCATATCTAAAATTACCTTACCATAATTAGAATGGATTACATTTAAAATTTGTTTAAATTTTTACTAATTAAACTTATATTTAATATGGAAAGGAAAAAGAATTATTTCGAGAACATATATTGTTTACATCATTTTGAAATCATTATGTTATATAATCAAAAAAGCATCTTTTCTAACCAATGGATTCCATTTTAAAATTTCTTAAAAAGATTAGGATTGAGGTGACATGAACTGTTGGGACCAATTTCCAGCAACCAGAAAACTCCGAATCGATAAATCAAGATCATCCAGAAATATTAAGGGAGAGCTTCATCTACATGCACATTCAGAAATGCAAATGAAAAAAGACCTACCCATCCAAAATTTGCACCCACTGGGTGTTGTATATAGAAGAGCCTTGACATGGAACAAATAGCGTTCCATAGACCTTTTCGTTGCTGGAATTTTGCTCGTTATGACAGTTTGTTTCAAACCCTATCACAAATAGATTAGATCATCAAGAATGAAATCGTAAATCAGTGCCAAAAGACAAAGGGATGAAAACACTAACTTTTGCCTCTGAACAAAGGGTCTGTATAGTTCTTGTGGCCTTCTGAAGCTCTTTCACCTGATTCATTACAGATATCAGCTTAAAAACATATAAATTTTACATGATGTGTCATATCTTACCATTTGGATTATGCACTCCTTATGACCTTCAAATTGAGCTCGCAAGAAATCAAAAACTGGATGGGAAAAAAATCCACTATAAGACGCGAGAAAATTGGCAATAGTATCTTGTTGCATACCACAAGGTCAAAGTTCAAGTGGCAACCTTTCAAGAAGGAATCAACAAATTTCCCACCATATTTAACAGCCATAGCGTGCACAGTCATCTGTTCCATCATGATGGGACATAAACATTAACTAGCCTTATAAGCATTTCACCATAAAGAAAAAACAGCCTAGTTGTATATATAAAAATTAAAAACAAAATAACCCACACAGGATTATATAAATAAATATATATAAAAATGAAAACAAAACATGTTGCACAAGGAACTTGAGAATCTTTTTAATAACCTTGTTAGACGTCCTGCAAAGGGAAACTAACGATACCACCACATTTACAGAATGTTGTAGGTTGGCCAATAGTTCTATGATGGTTTCATGTTGAGCAGAAGCTCTAGATTTAGCAAGGAAAATGACTTCCTTAACCTAAGGGGAAAAACAATATAGCACCAGTTAAATGTTCACGGAATAAGTACACATCCATTAGCACTTATGAAATATTTGGATCAATGAAAAATCCTCAACTCACCAATCTGTTAAGAACAGTCATATTCCTTTCGTGCTGCAAATAGAACTACATTCAGTAAATATGCCAAAGAAGAAACTGTACCACAAAATATAAGAAAAGAAAAACTAATACAGCTTACCAGTACCCTGTACCATACAATGAATGTTGTGGAATTTAAAGTCGAAAAACCCGGATTATTTTCTTCTTCTGCATTTTCAGATACAAGTTCCTAACAAAGAAAAGCAAATTGGATTATCAGTATCTGGTTTGGGTTAAGGTAAAATAAGCTACGATTATAATTTATATATCTATTTATTTTAGTTTTAGGACATTTCAACTGGGAGACCTCCCAGTGGCCCCAAGTTTTTGAGTCTAGGGGGTTTAGAACCTTGGAACAATGCCTATCAGCACTTTCCAACACCCCTTCCTTACCACGAGAGCAACCCATGGGTTGAATACAAATTAAACCCATGGGTTGAATACAAATTAATTCTTAGTCCTCTGAAAATTGAAAGTGTCTCTTCAGAACCTGAGGCAACTGTCATCTTTAAACCCAGAATTGGATAACTTTTTCATTCTAGCCCACACTCAGGAACCTACTACAAGGAACTATATTGTCAAAAGTAAAGAAAGTAACCAAGTACCTATTGTCAAACAGCTTCGTAATATTGAGAAATACTCGCATTGACAAGAAACAGATAGATTTAAATACTAAGTAATCAATTCAGTAAACAACAAATTAAAGAAAGAAAAAATTAAAAATCAATGCACCTGTGTTAAAATAGATTGAGCTATCTCATCTAGCAGAGCAGAAGTGGAATCGCTACTTTCCAAGTAAATGTGAAGTATCTTTTGTACCATTTCACCCTAAAAACAGTGTAAAGGTCATGAATAACACCTCTATTGTCTCCATCACTTGGTAGTTGAATCAGAAGTGTTTAGCAGAAAGAAAGAATGAAAAATGTAAAAAGGCACAAACATTATAACAAAATGGTATTACTTTGTTCTTCCAACCGTTCTCAAGATGTTCACTCTCCCAATTATGCTTCAAAAGCTTCTCAGCAGAACTGCCAAGTTTGGTCCTTAATAAATCAAGTGCCCCCTGGATTCCTGAATGCATTTGATTACCATTTTCCTCCCTGAGCTTATCAAGGAATTTCCGGAATGAGGTAACAATTAATTCTAGAGTAAGAATAGACTCGGAGGCTAGCATAAAGGAGAAACAGCATGCTGCACAAATCAGATGTCATTGGAAAGGCGGTTCAACACTTCAATGTAAGAGAATGAAGAAGCTCCATGAAACATACTATGCAGCAAAGCAAAATAATAAACCTTCGTCGAGGACACTTTCAACAAATAAATAAGCCCCAACATATAAGTATTCAGCTGTCCCAGGGAGAAGTGTCAATTGCATGCTCGAAAAGAAATGTTCTGGTATCTTGCCAAGCTGGAAGGCTTCAAGAAGGTATAAAAGAATTTCTTTATTCATCAGTATATCTGGCAAGTTTATTATCTGTAATAATGAACAATTTTGGTTGTTAGTTCTGGGTGTTAAAGATTGGGCGTCTCAATTAGCTGGACATGCTGATCAATATCAGCTTAGAGTGAAAGGAAGAAATTTCACCTCACGAAAACAATGAAGTATTTCTTTGAATACCATAGTAGACATTGAAGATTTTGAAAGTTCGAAAATTGGAATATCTGGGTTCCCAGCAAAAGTAAATTGAGTCTTCCAATGTTCTTGACAGTTTTCATCACCTACAGAAGAAATGTTCAATGATCAAGGATATATATACTGTGATCGTTGTCCAGTCATCATAATTTAATTTGCCTACCTTCTTTAAGTAGACAAATCGCACTATCCAAATGTCTCTTAAGAAATGGAAACACTGGTGTAATTTTGCTCAAAAATTGACTGATTGTCATCCTGGTGAACCCAACTGGAGCACTAAAAACTCTACCGGAGAATAGTTTTCTGGGGGAGAAGTAATCCAGCTTGTAATGAAGATCACGCAGAAGGTACAGATATAGTGGTAACTAGCATCCATTGAAGATTAAAAGAGTTAGTTCTTTAACTTTGCAATGTTTTCTTAACAATAAAAATTAGATCAACAACAACCATATCCCTGTCCAATTAGTAGTTACCTCAGCAGCGGGATCAGAGCAACAAGAATCTTGACCCTGCATCAGAAAAGAAACATTAAATAAATTCCATAATCTTCAACTCAAAAATCATTGCTTTTCATAAGAGAAACAACTAACAACAATAATGCAAAACTTGAATCTTATCTACCAACACGAGATAGGTCCTGAAAGCTTCCAAAACCACTTAATAAGGTCTCGCAATACCTACAGCTTAATGAAACGAGCTTAAAGCCTCCCTAACAAGTTAGGGTCACAAGCTCTAAACCCGACTTATTTTTCTTATTTTTATATATCAAACTAAGTGTCAATACTTACAGCTTCAATTCTCAAAAGTTATTTCGGAAAAAATAAATTTTAAAACTCATCACTATAAACATTAATACAGTATGTTAAATAATAATAACCTTATTTTTGATATCTAGAAGAAAAACACAAAGTTATTTGCAAAGTTAAGATTTACAGTTTGTATCTCAACAAATGAATTATTTAAAATGCTATGCACCAAACAGAGCAAATATGGTTATTTTTGTAGTTTAGACTTTAGAGAGTACTGCACAACTGCACAAGCATGCATACCTTTGAAAGAGTCAAAATGGAAAAGCATTGAACCAGGAGACACCTGAATTTGGATCGCTGGCCTTCAAGAGCCTTTGCAACTGAAGAAATGTCTACAACAACAGGCTCATTAGAGTCATGAGGTCGCTGCTCTGATGACTCAGTTGACCTCTCTTTAGAAGATAAACCAGAAGAAGTTTCATTTGGCATATCTTGGCTTGTTATAGCTCCTGCTTTCCTATAAACATCAATAATAGTGGGTTGCCGTAGTTTCTCATTTGAATCTGAACTTGTGCATGCTTTTGAGAGATTCTTACGTGTCCTCTTCTTGTCAGAAGGAATTTCAACATTAGTTTTATTATGCTCCCTTTTCTTTTCCACATGCTTTACTTGGTGTGATTGTGGATTTAACAGTGAAGAGCCAGAGTGATCCAAGTAAATATGGAGCTCAGGCAGAGATAAAGTGTAACGACCAATATAATGGTTCAATAATCCCTCAAGAAATCTACAAGTTTAGACTACTTTTCATCAGCTTATTGAAGAAAATAAACCAAACTAAGAGGCATAACGCAAGTGTTAAAAGATGTATAAAAGAATTCCAAACAGATTTTGAATCACGTGATAAGAACCAATCTTGTAAATAATATTAAGCTCTACATTGCCTAATCTACTGTATTGTTATTAGTATTCTTATGCTAGTATGCAATATTTAATTCCCTAAACAAAGTGAAGGCTGTTTCAAGATTTCCACGTTTTTAGACAAATTTCATCAGTAAGCTAAGTGAAAAAGTAGGCAAACTAATGCATAAAATAAATATGTGAATAAAATAAACTGGTCCAGAATTATTTTGGAATTCATCAATAACCCATCTTGTAAACGGATCTTAGCTTATGTAACACATCTGTCATGAGAGTATAGCATATACTGTGAAAGAAAAAAAAAACATATTTACAAAATTTTCTTAAAACAATTGAGAGAATGAAAAAGCATACACAAGATTCCTCAATCGCTTCAGTAGCTTTGTAATTATGTCCTCTTTTGTAGTCTGGCTAGTAAATTCAAATCCTCCAGCAATTTGTGTACAAAAAGCATTGAGCTACATTGAAGCAAGGAGACAATAGATCATCTATATGATAAAAGTTCAATAGAAGTCCACCTAAATCATGACGCCATTCTAAATCGTAAGAGCTTACTAATTCACGTATCCAGTTTGCTGCATAATAGAGGGAGAGACAAACAGTCTGTTTTTGTTTACCAGACAGAGACTTCCAGCCAGTTCCAAGAAAGTACTGGAAAGTGCATAATCCAAACACATTTTAGTGAACTCATCCAATTGCATTGACAAGCTACAAGATAAGACTGACTAATGAGAGTGTTCAGGCAATGTAGCAAAAGTAAAAGCACTGTGTGTGTATTTTTTTATTTTTTTATTTTTTGAAAAAAAAAAATACACTCAAAACAATGAGCCACAAAGAAAAATTAGCTGCCATTGTTAATATTATTAAGAATGCCTTGCGTTTAGTCCAACCTTTGAGGATGGAAGATGCAAGGGACAGCCAAGTAGTGCGTCAATTCCTCCAAGAGATCCTTGATTTGTCAACCTCTCAATCTAAAAAATGACAGCAAATCAAAGGCAATCACATAACTGTAATTTATACACAATGCCAAAGGGGCAGCACTTACAGTAGACAGTAAAAGGAAGTTTGCAGGAAGGACTTGTAAAGATGTAGACCTGCATGCAATGAAACTTTCAAGCTTCAACAAAACCAAGTGCAGAGCAAAACATGATACAGTATACTATAAAGTATAAAAAATGACTTACTGCAAGGATGCAGAAACCAATGGCAATATGTTAAGACAAATAGGTGAAATATCACCATCCAAGTTCATCCAGAGTTCCCCTACAAAAGATCAAGGAAATTCAATTAACACCCATACAAAACAAAATGTAGGATGGAGATTAACATACTGTCAGATAGCAGGAAGACAAGTATCATGATTTCACTCACCTTCTAAACCACAATAAGTCTCCTTATTAGGCAACTGTCCACCATCAAGATCAGATAGATACATAGATTCAAATTCACCTACATGTTTCCCAACCCTATTATCCAAGCAAAGTGTGATTGTTAATATCTGTCCAAACTGCGAACAAGCATATAGATAACACTGCCAGCCTTTGGTTGTTACAATGAACTGACCATTCTGTAATGGTTGGATGAAGAGCTTCAGAGTCCATCAGCTCTGTCAGTTCATCATAAAACATGACCAAAGATAAGGGCAATTGTTTACAAGAGTCCAAAGACATCTTCAAGAGTTCCAACGCTTCCTCGCTATTTGATTTCTGTAAAAATGATCTTCAAGAATCAATGCAGGTCTTAAAGAAATAATTTATGCAAATAATAACAATAATAATAATGGAATGAGAAACTAATAAACAACTATGAAATGAAATTGGTTGCAAATGTATGTGCCTCTTGCTGCTATTTAATTATTGTCAAAATAGATTTTTTCCTTAGAGGTCATAAAACCTGATAATCATCTCAATAATAGATTTTTTCCAAACACATTTTAGTGAACTCATCCAATTGCATTTACATTATCAACCTCGGAAAGACATGGGAAAAGCTCTAGCTCGCTACTAGGGTTATTGTTGCTATGTTCCCAACGAGATGTCCCAGAACGATATGCTTTACAACGTATTTAATACATGTTTGCATTGACCCAGTAAAAGCGGACTTATCACAGCTGTGTGATTTTCAATTAATAACCGTATTTATTTTACGTGGGGTGTAATCAAATCCCACAATTTCAGGGGATTATTGTTGTAAAATATCAGTCTGATTTGTAATTAACTGTCCTCCTATGTAACTATAAATAGGAGCACGACACACTAAAAAAGGTACGAAAAATCCTTAAGAGAAAAAGTCCTAAGAATTGTATCAGAAATATCTAATAAGATACACTCGTGGACTATGCAGAATTTTAACTGCAAAACCACGTAAAAAAACTTAGTGTTCTTATTTTTTCCTTTATTGCTTTTATTTTCTGCGCAAATCCATCACGATTTAGGCTTTAATATAGTTTACGAAAATCTGCGTTAACAGTATGCATTTCATCAGCTTCATTCTCCTCTTCAAGTTCCATTTTTGGTTTTGCATCAATTTCCAAATTACCCTCATTTCTTTTGTCCAACTCCACCTCAAATTGAATTCTTTCTGGTGGTTTCTTACTAGTTGTGTTGAGTTTTTCTCCTCAAGCATTAAGATCCATGTACAATGTACTCATCAAAAATCACATCTTTACTGATGACATTTTTCTAATCTTCAATGTTCCACAGCTTGTAACCCTTAAACCCTCGAGGTACCCTAGAAAGATACACCTTTTTGCTCTTGGTTCAAGCTTGTCTTGCCTTGTGTGAGCATAAAAATCCTCAAGTGATTATAGCTAGCTGAGTTTCCTATCCAGACATCCGTTGGAGTTTTAAAATCAATGCCAGATGAAGGGCCTTTGTTAATCAAATAACAATCTGTAACAACAGCTTCAGCCAAAAATTACTTTGGTAGCCCTGAGTATGAGCATGCACCTAACCCTTTTCCAGAATTGTCATGTTCATCCTCTCAGCAAAGCTATTCTGCTGAGGGTTTCTAGAAACAGATTTGTGCCTACCAATTCCAAATTTCTTGCAATAATCATTAAACTATTCTGCACAAAACTCCAATCCATTATCTATTCTCAGCTTCTTTATCTTCTTTTCAATTTGAGTTTCAAGCATGGTTTTCAGTTCTTTAAACTTATTGAAGGCATCATTCTTGTTCTTTTAAATATAAACCCACACTAACCTAGAAAAGTCATCAATAAATGTGAGAAAATACCTAGCTCCACCTCTTGAAAGTGTTCTAGATGGACCCCATAAATCTGAGTGTAGATAGTCCACAATGGATTTGGATTTGTGTATACCTACCCCAAATTTCACCTTGGTTGCTTTGCCAAGAACACATTGCTCACAAAGTCTTAAAGGGTTGACTTGAATCTGTCAAAGAACATCTTTCTTGCCTAGTATCTTCAAGCCACCATAGCTGACATGACCAAGCCTTCTGTGCTAGGCTAAGGTGAAATACCATTAGCTTGATTTTTCATAGTGGTCCCTTGTAAGACATAAATACCATTAACAATCTTGCCTTTCATAATATATAAAGAATCTTTCATAGCCTTCAAAATGTCATTTTCAATCTTGACATTAAAACCATCTTGATCTAACATGGACATAGTAATTAAAGTTCTCTTAATATCTGGTACATGCTTGACCTGTTTCAACTCAACAACCTTGCCATCTTCCAATTCTAGCTTGACTATCCCAATGCATGCATTTGCACAATCTCTATTGTCACCCAAATTGATAGTTCCACTTTGTAGAAATTATGTATTGAATGAAATGTTCTTTAACTATACAAGTGCGGAATGAACATCCATAATCAAAATGATCCAATCTATTTTTGTCTTGTACTTTGAGATGGCTAACACACTGACACTATCATAACCATCACTGTCTTCTACATTTGAGACAATGTCAGCATTTCCAGCTTTTTTGAATTTGTAATCTTTCAAGAGTAGACAATGGAGAATGCGAAATTTGATAAGCACATATGGTAACAGGTTAGCTTTACTCACCATGGAGCAACCCAAGAAAAAGTCCATCCTCTTCTAGATCATGCAACTCATTGTCGGCAATAACAACACCAAATTGAAAACCTAAAATCAACCAAGATCCACTTTCCATTTTGTGTGTTGATATTTAGCTGGTCCCTAAACTAAAAGCTTATAATCATTTGATAATATCATCACCTATGTGTATGATAATTAATTGGCTATTTAGGATTTTTACCACCAAAACTATCACAACTACCAAGTCGTGCTCCTGAACTAATTAATTCAATAGATTGAGTTGTACCTGAGATAAGGATGGAGAGGTAGCATTCTTTGCATCACCAAGACAGGAAACTATCTTCAGGGTGCCGATTAGACCCATCTTCTTATACTTAAGATCTGTATGACCAACCTGCATGATTGGACCATAAAATAAAATCACTTTTCTACTTTTAAGACCAATGTTGTGAAGAGAACTGAACTTCTGCATCAATTATAATATTAAACATAACACTTTGATACTAACTACACATTTAGAGATAAATTTACAAGCCACAATACCTGTTTCCTGACTATCATCAAAAGTTCATTAGCAAAAGAGGATCTATATGAATCTGCACTAGACCGGGCAAATAGTGCCAGTTGGCTGAAAACCTCATAGACCTGCACTTCAGTAATACCAATGAAAATGGAAGAATGAGGACCTTCTTAGAATCACAAACAAAGATATTGCATACCTTGTGCAGATTTTCAACATTAAATCCCTCCAAGTAGTCCAGTATACCTGATTGTAGAGCAAAAAACACATCAAGAAGATAGGAGAAAAAAACTTCCAACTAATATAGTACACATGGATCACGAACAAATATAGTACCACTAATATGAGGAGAAAAAGGAATCAATTCCTGTGCGTTTTTGGAGGCCAGGAAACCCAAGGTTTCCAAAGCAGAACTCACTACATAGCTAACACCAGATCCCACAAGAGTAACTAGTGAACCAAGAACCTGTACGCGGACACAGTCACAAAGAAGAGTTCCTAAAGTTCACCCTTTAGTCATCAACATAAGAAGAAAAAGAAATTTATGAGGTCACTTACTTCTTGCCTCGAATACGAATCAACAAATTCTTTGAACATACTAGTATAGACAGAGATGCCAAACTCTCTTGCTTTTTTCTCTTTACACGCCAGGAGATACTCAGTCAGAGAAATAAATGATGGAAGATACTCCTAATAAATTGGAAGAAAGAATATAAAACATAATTCAATTTTATTTATTTATTTACTTTTGATAGAAATGCAACTTATGTAGCATGATTTTGTCTACAGTACCTTTACCAAATCCTTGAGTCCACCAATACATTGATCAAACATAGCTTGATGAATGCAATCTTCAACGATTTTCTTCTTGAATATCTTTTCTACTCTCTTTTGCAGCAACTCACCATTCATGTATATGAGCATAAGCAGCCAAATATCAATGACTTTGTGATCTCGAGGTTTGTGAAGGGAATTCAGTTCTTTCAAAATCTCCTGGCAAAGCATCTATGGTAGGAGCAAATTAAAAAAAAAAAAAAAAAAAACACTTTTAAAAGAAACAACAGCCACAAGACAAGAAAAAATATCTACATTCTTGAATCGAAGACTTGATCTCAAGGCATCAAGAATCAAAGCCTCCGAACTGTCCTTGTGTGACTTTCCTTTCAACTTTTTCTGTTGCATTGCACAAGCATTTGACAGCCCAACAAACTTCAACTGTTCTCGAATCTGAGAAATTATTCTTCCTACATTTGCTGCTGTTGCTGACAGCAACAGAAATCTGAGTAGAAACGGCATGTGTTCCACATCAATAGTTCTGATGCAAGATAATGCTATGGTGATCACCTTTAATTTCAAGAAAATTCCACTCATTGACAACCATAATAAGAAAATACGCAGCTTTAACCAAATAATATTAAAAGAGACATATCAAATACAATACAATTAATCATACGGACACATATCGAGTAAACAATGATATAATTCACAATTTGAATACTTTGCAATAATATCCAAAACAGTACATATCTCTATCTGAGACTTTACGACAATATACTAACCATTCTAAAAAATTATTCACATAATAAAGTAAGTGAAGTAAACCTGTTCCTGTAACTCTTCATCTAAATTAAGGTTTGAAAATGAGTCGAGCACAGCGACAACTATAGAGGAGTCCTCTTGAAGTATTAGCTCAAGCGATTCAACCACAGTTTTATTGCTCTGATCACCGATAATCTCCGGCAACGACCCGATAATCTCTTTCTTCAAATGCAGAGGGCAAATCGAAAGAACTTGCATTAACTTCTCGGTGAAGGCGTTAGGATCAACAATGAAGTCAAGCCACCGGAAGTGGTTAACGATAAGCCTGGCCACGTCATTTTCAAGCGACAACGATGACGATTCAGAATGTTCCGAATACACATGAAAGTACTCCGGAAGTTTCTCAAGAAGCATGTTCTGAAGGTCTAACTGAATGGATGGAACCAGCAACAAATGCCTGACTAAGCTCTCCCCAGTTGGACCTAATCCATCACTTCTCGAAGGCTTAAGAATCCTGAATAAAGAAATTTCAGAATCTCTCCTCGCTTACTTCTCCCCTAATTTTCTTTAAAAAAAAATGTGCAAGGAAACTGACCTGTGGAGATTTTTCGGGGATTGAATGTAGGACGAAAGGCCTGCGAGAAAATCGGAACGAAGAGCAGAGGCATTATCAGAAAATGAGAAGGCATGATGAAGGTGGCGACGGAGCTTGTTGTGGTCGGTTGGAAGACATGGGGGGCCGGAGGGGTTGATGAGAGTACAACCAGCCTCGGCGAGAATTGAGACCATCTTGTCGGTGACGGGGACTTCAGCGGCGTTGTTTGGTGGGGGAGCATCGGCAGTGGCGGTGGATTTGGGGATTTTGGGAGGAGGGAAAGGGGAGACGAAGGAGGAGGAGGAGGGTCTTTTGCGAGGAGTAGTTTGTTTTTTGAGGAATACCATCAGGTCTGGTGAGATGGATGAAGTTAGAGGTTTTCTTGTATGGAGATTTATGAAGGCTTGGTTTTCGTTTAGTTCTTCTGTTTGGTGGTTCTACACTACTTTTCTTTCCTTTTTACTTACTTTTGATAGCTTTATGGTTCTACTTGCTAGGCTACTATGAATTGATACAGGGCGAGAAGGAACAATGCACACAGCACAATGGTCGGAAATGGAAGAAAGGGCGCCAAAGTTAGGGTGGGAGAACTGGAATTTTGAAATGTATAATTAGCAGCAGCCCTCACAAAAATATAATTATTATGTTTATTTATTTTATATAGCTGACTATTCAATAATTACATTTCTATTGTAACCATGCGATTACATTTTTTTTTGACCTATAATAAAAGATAACCAATAGGTAAATTTTTTATTTTTAGAATTAATTAACTATTTTTTAAGTAATTAAATAAATATTTAAAAAAACCTTTTTTAGCAATTAAAATTTATATAAAAAAAATTATTATTTATATATAAATCCCTTAGATTAATTATTTTAACAATTAAGCTATTTAATGATAATATTTACAATTTTATTTTTTACAAAAATTAAAATTATTTTTATATAAATTAAAATTTTGTCCTTATAATGAATTTTTTTTTACAAAAACACACCCTGTTTCTTTTTTGCAGGATGTGTCCTTATAAATTAAAAAAATATGATGATATTAGATTGACACTTAATTAAAACCTAATTCATCTTTAAAGTCTTGATTTTTATTTTTTTAATTATAAATTCTAATTAACTAAAGTCTTACTCGCAATTATCATCTTTCATTCACTCTCCACCACACTTACATCGAAAATGATTAACAACGAAAAACATAGAACCTATGAAGATAATTTTTTTCATTTCATAATAATTATATTTTAAGATTAGGATGTGTTAGACAAATTTCTCTCCTCTTATGGACAACTTTAAGCAACCAATTATTTTAGTATTGCATTTGGGAGACAAACCTTTTATAGGTAGCTGTGACAAGGAATATTAGAACTTTAACCTTTTTGCCTTGTACATATTAATGAAATACCATTCAGCCTTGAGCCCGAATCTTTAATCAAAATTACATTGAAAGGCACTCATCAATGGAAACTAGTTCTAAAAAGAAAGTGCTAGCAGCAGTATTAACATTTAAAATTGACTCCCATTCCTATGGAACATTATCTTACAATCCGAAACTGTACTCAAGCTGGATCGATAAAAAAACATATTTTTCAAGCACACATAGTTGATGATGAAACAAACCTAAACAAGAATAAGATAACATATATAGTCAGAACCCAGATAAAGTACAATATTGACAATACAATAGATGATATTATTAAGATACAATAGAGCAGGTCTCCTCCAACGAATGGCATCCATGGCTCCATTGATTTGAGCTTTCCATCTCCCAAAATTCCAGTCGGACGGTCATCGTCTCCGCCTCTTCTCCAGTGCAGGGATCTTGATAATCAGCCATCTCTCTCGCTCGTCATCTCTCTCGAATCTTTATTTTTTTGTTTCTCTCTCTCTCTCTCTCTCTCTCTCTCTCTCTCTCTCTCTCTCTCTCTCTCTCTCTCTCTCTCTCTCTCTCTCTCTCTCTCTCTCTCTCCTGTGCAGAGATCTCGTTCCACCGTTTTTGGAGAAGTCGATGGTGTTTGGAGGTGGTTCGTGGTTGTATTTCAAGCTCGTCCATGCTTTCGGTTCTAGCTCATCCGTGGTTGGTTTCAGTTCGTGATTGAAGGAGTGAATCTGAATATTTTTTAGTCTTTTTTTTTTAATGTTTTGTTCATAATCTAGTATTGTTTGTATAATTTTTATTTATTAAAATTTATGCTCAAACTTAGATATGATATTCTGTTTAAAATTTTGTATTGTTGTTATTGAATCATTGATCTGATTTGGACTATTAATATTTGTATTTGAGATTTATTTGTAAAATTCTACTGTGTAGGTAAGTTTAATCTTTTTTGTATATTATTTTGATATTTTTTGTTACTAATATATTTTTTTAATTGAAGTTTATTTTTTTATTAAAAAATAAAATTAGATATTCCTTTTAAATTTTAAATTGAATGTGATTATATTTTATATTTAGTTAATTAAAATTGTTATTGTTATATTTAATTGTATTTATATATAATTAATATAAATTATTATTTATAATATATAAAATTTAAATTAAATCAAATTAAATATTATTTTTTTAGAAAAATATTTGATATAGTGGCACTTTTTGTGTGTCACTATATCTCTAAAAATATTAATAAAAAAAAAGATATAGTGACACTTCATGTGTGTGGTTGTTACCTTTTCAGTCTGACAAAACTTGACTCTATACGCCTATAGTGGCACGCAGAAAATGAATGCAAAAGGTTTCAGTGACACGTGTGAAGTGTCACTAAAAATTATCTTTCCAATCATCCTCATTAGTGACGCACGTTGAAGTGTCACTAAACACTTTTAGAGTTACTCAATGTGTGTCAATAAAACCCGATTTTCTAGTAGTATTTGTTTATCCTTAACAAAACAACATTTTTAGTGAAATTCAAGAAAGATATCACTATCATCAACAAGTTTAGAAACACTGACTAAGTTTTTAGTGATAGATGGAACTTTTAAGATAGAGTTTAATTTTAAAGGGCAAGAAGAGTGATAGGAAGGAAGAACAGAAGTGCCAATATGAGTGATGAGAAGTTTCTTACCATCTCCCATAGCCAATGTCTCATATCCATTGTAGGCTTGTTGAGTATCAAGGTTTGAGTTGTCAAAGGTAACATGGGCGGTAGCACTTGTGTCAGCATATCAAGAGGTATCATCTCCAAAATCTTGAACAAGAGTTGTGGAATAGGCTTGAGGATCATACTCAAAATCAAAATCTGTGAGATGAGCCCTTGGAGGAGGTTGATGAGATTTAGGAACAACCCAATTCTTGTCAAACCTATAATGGCAAACAGGGGTTGTGTGACCAGTTCTTAAACACACTTGACAAATGATTCGTTGCTTGTTTTATCTGGCATAGGCACGCCCACGACCAGAGGTGGGTTGGAAAACTTCATTAGTAGGGTTCTTGGATGAGGCAAATGGTCGAGCACCACCAGATCTGCCATTTCCAAATGCAAGATCGACTTGCATTTTGACTGCAAGATCAGTCATATTCTGATGGTGTTCGAGCCTGCATTCATGAGTAAGAAGAAGGGCCTGAACTTCTTCAACAGTAAGAGCATCACTTCGTGATGTAATTCCAGATACAACCGAGTCGAATTTACGACCAAGACCATTTAGAAGCTGAAGAACAAGGTCTTGGTCATCAACAGGAAAAACCTACAATACTAAGTGCACCAGATATTGATTGAATTTTATCAATGTACTCAGAGATTGATTAACTTCCCTTTTGAACATTGGAGAATTGTCCCTTGAGTTAAAGCCTTCGAGCTCTGGTTTGACTGACAAATTTTTGCTCCAGGGCGCGCCAAACAGCAGTAGAGGAGTTGTAATTAGCAACAGAGGCAAGAATGCTCTCAAACATAGAAGATCCAAGCCAGGATAACAAGAGTTGATCATTTTTCCTCCATTGTAAGCACTCAAGGTTGGGGTTGCCATTGACAAGATTCTTTGGAGGAGGAGCTCCGGTGAAGAGAATATCATCAAGATCATGACCTATGACAGTCGGGACAACTTGAGATTTCCAGGATAAGAAATTTAGACGATCTAATTTGAGGGTAAGGGACGAAGTAAGGGAGTTGGAAAAAGGATTCCAGAGAGGATTTGCAGGAGCAGCGGAGGAAGAGGCAGTGGCCATTGTTGCAGAGGCAGGATCGGAGGTTGAAGACGACATGGACGTAAGTCAAGAAGTGACTCATACCATGTAGACCAGTAAGCCAGTAGAAAAATAGAGTAACATGAAGGCTAATTGAGATTAGCAACAAAAGCTAATCAAACCAATTAGACTAAATTCTTTATTTATAATAACAGAGAGCTTGTTACAAGAATAGAAGAAGACCAAGAAAAGTAACTACCAACTACTCTAGCAGACATAACAACTAACTATATTAATTGAAAACATTTAGGTGTTAACATTAAGCATCAGTTTTATCCATGAGTTGGAGAGTTCGAGTTGGATCCTATGGAAGACTTTGTGAAGAAAAATTTGATTTTTCGTTAGCTTTCACTAAACAAACTTGTGGATGACTTCTGATTTTGAGTCTTGTACGTAAAATTAAAACTTATTATATCAAGTTTGTTTTATTTATTTTAGTTTATAATATTGTGTTCCGACATTACACTTGATGATAAAATTGACCGTGAAAGATATAAAATATTCTCACATCAACATTTATTAATTACAATTTGTTCAAAAGAAATGAATGGAAAAGGAATCTGTCCCTTCTTTTATTACTCCATGATCACTCCATCTTTCTAGAAAGTTAAAAAAAATTAAAAATCCATGAATTGCAAAGTCACTTTACCTTGGTAAAGGGTTTACATGTGTGTCTATATTAAGAGTCATCTTTCTAATAAGAGCATCTTTCGTGAAAAGGTTATCCTTTTCGGGAGTAATCTCTAGTGCTAATGCTAAACACTCTTTCAATTCCACCACAACTTGATTCATTGTTGGCCTTTCAATAGAGTTTAAATGCACACAATTTGTGGCCAATTCAATAGCTTTCCATGTAGAGTTGAGTTGGAAGTTTCCTCTCAGCCTGGGATCAACAACGCTTTGAATCTCTCCATTTTCATAAAGCATGTTCTCAACCCATTGAGATATGTGAATATTCTCATTACTGTTAATTTTTGCAATCACTGGTCGACCAGTGATTATCTCGAATAAAACAACTCCAAAAGCGTAAACATCACTCTTCTCATTTAACCAATTTGATTTGTAATACCTTAAAAAAAATAATAAAGTTAACAATGAAGAAATAGTATTATTTATGTATATATATATATATATTTCAAATTAGGCATAGTAGTTAGAAGAGTGAATAAATATATACTTACTCTGGATCAAGATATCCAGGAGTGCCAGCCACAACAGTTGACACTTGATTACCACCTTCAGTACAAAAAGCTCTGGAGAGACCAAAATCAGCAAGTTTGGCTTGGAATTTTTCATTCAACAAGATATTTGTGGTCTTCACATCTCTATGGACTATTGCTGGCTTACAACCATAGTGTAGATACTCCAAACCTAATTAACATTAATTGATCAAATTTTAATTATTAGCACTCAATTATATTGTATTTTCTTAATATATATAATGAATTAATTAATGTATTTATATGGCTAACCATGTGCTGCATCCACAGCTATTTGCAGTCTTTCCTCCCAACTCAAAGTATATGATTGTTTATCTGCAATTTAGTTATTTAAAAATGTACCAATCATCTCTCTGTTAGTTTTCTTGGATTTTTTCTTTTTGTTTTTTTTTTTTGAAAGGAAAAAGAATGAAAAGAAAAAAAAGGAAATATTGGTGAAATGCAATCTAAATATGAAAATTCTTTTTAAGAATAATGAAAATAAACCTGAGAGATGCCTTCCTAAGTTTCCATTAGCCATGTACTCATAGATAAGCCCCATGTGTTTATCATCAATGCAGTATCCAACAAGACTAGTCAAGTTTTTGTGGTGAACTCTCATTAAGAGATTGACCTGTCAGTAATATATACTAAATCTTTAAATTGCAATAGTATAAACATTTATTCAAACAAAATAAATACCTATGTACGAGAAAATAATTATCATATTGACCTCAGCTTGAAACTCTTTGTAGCCTTGAGCTGAAGACTCAGAAAGTATTTTGACTGCCACTTGGGTGTCATTTAAGTAGCCATGGAAAACAGTTCCAAAGCCTCCTTTACCAATGATTTTCTCAAAGTTATTGGTAATGTCTATGATATCAGCATAATTACATTGATGGTTTCTTGGCTGAAATGCTGATGACCCAATTTTGTTTGTTGAGTGGGGAATAATATTGTGTGTTTGCTTCATCCCTACTGTTGTTCCTGCTATTATATATATCAATTAGAAACTATTATAATACTTAATGATATATAGATGACGATTGGCCAGTGTACGCACATACATAATAAGTACCTGTTCTATTTCTTTTGATAAATCTCCATCCAATAAGGAATGCAACTAAGAGAACTAATAGACTAGCAACTGATGCGATAACTGGAACTATATATTTTTTCTTCTTAACTTTTTGGCATGATAGTGCAGTACAAAGATCACGGTTTCCTGAAACACTATAGAACAAATATTCATAAATTAGTTAGAATAAAGTCATACACTCCTATTAGTCCATACATCTTATGTAGAACTTAATCTTCATGAGTTTCAACATTTGTTGTTTATGATCAGTCACATGTAAACCAAGTTCTCACGTGCAACTAGGAGTTAGTTGGAGTTAGTTGGCTGTTCGGTTTTTGACAGTTAATTCTGTTAACTGTTATTTTTGACAGTTTTGTATTCTTGTCCATTTTATTTTTTCAACTTGTATAAATAGCTTGAGAACTTATTCTATTGGTCAAGCCTTGCACATACTCTCTCTCAATTGTAATTCTCTCCAAATTCAAATAAAACATTCAAGATTATTCAATCTGTTCATCAATTTTGTTCATTAGTTCTTGACTGGCTTTATACCAGTGTTGCTGAAACATTGCTACAACATTGCTGCTGTTAGTTCTATTGCTTCTGGTTATTGGTTCTCATTGTTCAAACTTGATTGCAAGGTGATCATCGATCACAACAAGTGGTATCAGAGCAAGGTGTTTAGCTCAATCAAGATTGGAACTCAAAGACATCAAGAAACTCAAGAAGATGGCTGCAGCAAGATTTGAAATCGACAAGTTCAATGGGACTAATGATTTCGGGTTATGGAGGATTAAGATGAAGGCATTGCTTGTTCATAATGGAATCTCAGAAGCAATTGATGAAGAGAGTCTCAAAGAAATTGAAGATGAGAAGAAAAAGAAAGAGATAGAAACCAAAGCACATAGTGCCATTCTTCTCAGTCTAGGTGATGAAGTCCTAAGGGAGGTATCTAGTGAAGACAAGGCTGTTGGTTTATGGAACAAACTCAGTTCCATATACTTGAAGAAGTCCCTGGCAAATAAATTGTATTTGAAGAAGAGAATGTACACTCTTAGAATGGATGAGGGGAAAGATTTGAGGAATCACCTAGATGAGTTCAACAAGATCACTCTTGATCTCTGCAATATTGGAGTGAAACAGGAAGAGGAGGATCTGGCAATTATACTTTTGAGTTCTTTGCCAAGATCCTATGAACACTTTGTTGATACGATGCTTTATGGTAAAGAAACTCTAACAATGTCCGAAGTCAAGGCTGCTTTGAATTCAAAAGAAATTCAGAAGAAAACAGAGGACAGTCAAGGTGAAAATGGAGAGGGTTTGTTTGCTAGAGGAAAGACACAAAAGAAAGACTTCAAGAACCAGAAAGGAGGCTACAAGGGAAACCAGAAAACAAAGTCAAAGGATGACTCGAGGGGAACAACAGACAAGAAGTGTTTTTACTGCAAGAAGGAAGGCCATTTTCGAGATGAATGCTTGGCTTTGAAGGCCAAACTCAAGAAAGAAGGCAGAAAGAACAAAGAGAAAGGAGAAGCTGATGTTGTAGCAGATGGCTATGAATCTGCAGATGTATTGGTGGCCTCTAATGCAGATTCTGGTCATGAATGGGTTCTTGATTCAGGATGCTCATTTCATATGTGTCCAAACAAGGAACTGTTCAATGATCTTGAAGAAAGAAAAGGAGGAACAGTTTTTCTTGGAGACAATAGGGCCTGTCAGATACATGGTACTGGATCAGTTATGCTCAAAATGCATGATGGTGTCAAGAGGAGGATTCAGAATGTCAGGTATGTACCAGATCTCAAAAGAAACTTATTGTCAATTGGTGTACTAACTGAAACTGGTTGTAAGGTTGAAATTGATGACAAGTTTCTTAAAGTCATGAAGAATTCCAAAACAGTGATCAAAGGAGAATTTAGAAATGGACTCTTTATCATGATTGGTGAAACTGCCTCTGGCTGTGTCAACACAGTTTCATCTAATCATGATATAGATCAAACTAAATTATGGCATCTGAGGCTTGGCCATGTAAGTCAAAGAGGTCTGTTGGAATTAGAAAGGCAAGGAATTCTTAAGGGTAAACTTGGTGGTAAGCTTGATTTTTGTGAAGAGTGTGTCTATGGAAAATGTTGCAGGCAAAAGTTCAGTACTGGGAAACACACTACCAAGGAGCCACTTGGGTACATACACTCAGATCTGTGGGGTCCATCTAAGGTGACAAGCTTGGGAGGGTCAAGCTACTTTCTGAGTATTGTAGATGATTACTCAAGAAAGGTTTGGGTACACTTGCTCAAAACTAAAGATGAGGCTTTCAAGACTTTCAAGGAATGGAAAACATTGGTTGAGAACCAATCTGGCAAGAAAATTAAGAAGCTAAGAACAGACAATGGCTTGGAATTTTGCTCAACACAGTTTACAAACTACTGCAGAGAAACTGGAATTGGAAGGCACAAATCTGCACCAAGGACACCACAGCAGAATGGCTTGGCTGAGAGGATGAATAGAACTCTTATTGAAAGAGTTAGATGCATCTTTGAAGGGTCTTTGGTTTGGAGAGAAAGTTTTGGGGAGAAGCTGTCAAAACAGCTTGCTACTTGATAAACAGAAGCCCATCTGCTGCAATTGAGTTTAAAACCCCACAAGAAATGTGGACAGGTCAGGTTCCTACTCTAGAGAATCTGAGAGTTTTTGGTTGTATTGGATATGTGCATGTCAAACAAGACAAACTGCAGCCTAGAGCAATTAAATGCATGTTCATTGGGTACCCTGATGGAGTTAAAGGGTACAAACTCTGGTGTTTAGAAACTGGTTTCAAAAAGTGCATAGTGAGCAGGGATGTGGTTTTTAATGAAAAGGCAATGGCCATGAAACCAGAAGATAAAGCTGAAACTAGCACTGAGGCTAGACAGGTTCATGTTGAAGTCAGATCAGATGCAAGAACCAGTGAAATTACTGATCAGGAAGTTGAAGAAGAAACTGATCAGCAACAAGATAGCTCACTTGACAACTATCAACTTGCCAGAGACAGAATTAGAAGGGAATCAAGAGCACCAGCTAGGTTTGGATTTGCAGATTACACTGCATATGCTTTAACCATAGCTAGTGAAATAGAAAATGCTGAACCTGCAACCTATGATGAAGCCATAAACTGCAAGAACAAAGACAAATGGCTGCAGGCCATTGATGAAGAAAAACAATCCCTGTTAAAGAATAAAACATGGACTGTTGTCAGAAAACCAGAAGGATGCAAACTGGTTAGTTGCAAATGGATTTTTAGGGAAAAGGAGGGTCTATCAAGTGCTGATTGCAAGAGATATAAGGCTAGACTTGTGGCAAAGGGGTTTACCCAAAGAGAAGGGGTAGATTTCAATGAAATTTTCTCACCTGTTGTGAAACAAGCTTCAATTAGAGCAATAATGGCCAAAGCTGCATCTGAAGATCTAGAAATCGAGCAAATGGATGTGAAGACTGCTTTTCTCAATGGAAAATTAGATGAAACCATCTACATGAAGATGCCAGAGGGCTTTGATGAAGACAAGGACAAAGTATGCTTGCTACAAAAGTCCTTGTATGGGTTGAAACAAGCTCCTAGGCAATGGAATCTCATGTTTGATGATTTCATGCTGAAAAGTGGTTTCACTAAAAGTGCCTATGACCCCTGTGTTTATTTCAATGATACACTCTTTCTTCTCCTGTATGTTGATGACATACTGCTGATAGGGAAAAGCAAGAATGAAATCAAAGAAATGAAGGCACTTCTAAGCTCAGAATTTGAGATGAAAGATCTAGGAAAGGCTAAGAAAATCCTAGGAATTGAAATAAGAAGGAATAGACCTGAGTCTCTAACTTTGACACAAGGAAACTACCTTAGAAAGGCACTGCAGAAGTTCAAGATGGACAGCTCAAAACCTGTGTCAACTCCATTAGCTGCTCACTTCAAACTGTCTAAAGATCAAGCACCCAAAACAGAGCAAGACAGAGAGCTAATGGATTCAATTCCATATGCCAGTGGGGTTGGAAGTTTAATGTATGCTATGGTCTGTACCAGGCCAGACATAGCATATGCAATGAGCATTGTGAGTAGGTTCATTGCAGACCCTGGAGAGAAGCATTGGGATGCACTGAAATGGATTATGAGATACATCAAAGGCACTCTTGACCTAGGCCTCACCTACAGCAAAAGCTACAATCCAGAAATTCAAGTCTCAGGTTATGTTGACTCAGACTATGCAGGCTGCATTGACACTAGAAGATCTATTACTGGCTATGTTTTCACAATGCAAGGAGGATGTGTGAGTTGGAAGGCAAACCTTCAAAAGGTTGTAGCATTGTCCTCAACAGAAGCTGAGTACATGGCTGCTACTGAGGCAATCAAAGAAGCAATTTGGCTAAAGGGTTTAGCAAAGGAGATGGGTTTCGAAACTAAAAATGTCACTGTATTCTGTGACAATCAAAGTGCCCTTCATCTAATGAAGAACCCTATGTTTCATGAGAGATCAAAACATATTGACATTAAGGTGCACTTCATTAGGGACATAATCTCAAGCAAGGAAGTTCAAGTTCAGAAAATCCACACTAATCACAATCCTGCAGACATGTTCACCAAGGCAGTGCCTCATGCCAAATTCAAACACTGCCTCGATCTGCTTCACATTGCAGGCTGAGATTAATTCTTCTGTGGGGTTCAATTCTCTATTGATCCTCTTGGTTATATGTGTGTCAGATCAAGGAGGATTTGTTGTTTATGATCAGTCACATGTAAACCAAGTTCTCACGTGCAACTAGGAGTTAGTTGGAGTTAGTTGGCTGTTCGGTTTTTGACAGTTAATTCTGTTAACTGTTATTTTTGACAGTTTTGTATTCTTGTCCATTTTATTTTTTCAACTTGTATAAATAGCTTGAGAACTTATTCTATTGGTCAAGCCTTGCACATACTCTCTCTCAATTGTAATTCTCTCCAAAATCAAATAAAACATTCAAGATTATTCAATCTGTTCATCAATTTTGTTCATTAGTTCTTGACTGGCTTTATACCAGTGTTGCTGAAACATTGCTACAGCATTGCTGCTGTTAGTTCTATTGCTTCTGGTTATTGGTTCTCATTGTTCAAACTTGATTGCAAGGTGATCATCGATCACAACAACATTTGTTTTGTTTGTTGATCGATCAAACATTCAACAACAACCTATTATTAGGAAATCTTTTAAATACCAGTCCAACTCATTTCATTTTTAATGTAAAAAACAGAGTGCTTGTACAATCTAGAAAAAGAATCTATAGAAAGAAGCTCCTAGTACTGAAAGTTGAAATTGAAAACTTGGGTGTAAGGGTTTGGGAAGGTGAATGAGATCTAGAGAGATCCTTTCCTTGAGAGAAGTACTTGAGAGATTCTTAACTGTAATACCTGTAAATATGCTATGGATTCAAAGGAGTAGCTTCATTTTATTTATCCGAACTAGTATATAAGTGCATGTTTGACATCATAACTAAAAGAATATTTTTTGAAAATAATTAGGCTTCTTTGACCTTATTTTTTGAAAACAGTTTTCTTAAAAACAAAGTGACAAAAGAAATAAAAAAAATTGAGAACAACAAAATGATGTTTTTTGTTTTGAAAAAGAGATACTTGCAGCATAAATACTTTCCGGTTTCATACACTTAAATACTACTTGTTTGTTTTTCAACGAATTAAATACATTAAGTTACAATTCTGTTACTTCCGTCACTACTATTATGTTAAATCCTATTCAAACAAGAGATATTTTTTTATGAATCAAAGATTTTCATTGCACTAACAACTGATTTGTACAACCTAAAGCCTCCCATATGTATGATCATCTATACATAAGAAAATACAATAACTCAAACTAATCTATGTCTCTATGATCTACTTGTTTAGGCATAACACAAGTTATCCTAGTCTAGATGTGCCATTTAGCGTCCTGGATTAACAAATTAGGACTAACAATACTTAATTGCGAAAATCTATTATTCCTAGCTTGACATATTTGATACACCAAGGCTACTACAGATGCAACTAAGACCATCTTCTTGAATTTACTCCTCTTGGATCCATCAATCCACCTGAGAAAATCCTGTAAGACAACAGAGTGTGCATTCCATCAGAGCCAAGATTTTAGCTGATGGAGGCATTCTCGAGAGAATAAACACTCAAAGAAGAGATGAGTGATTTTTCAATATCATTGTTGCAGAGAATACAAGTTGCATCATCTGCAATATTAAATCTATGAAGTCTTTCTGTTATTTTCAACCTATTTTGCACTGCAATCCAGAGCACAAAACTGCGATTGGGGCAGTTAAGTCTTGACCAAACTTGCTTGCTCCAAGGAACCTTATCTTGAACCTAATTTAGCATTTTATATCCAATAGTAATTTAATACAACCCTAATGTAAATTGTTCAGGTTCCATTAGGTGACTCACCTCATTATTGATTTCCACTAATTTCCTCCAATACCAGCTACTTTGGGGTGAAGCATTATGACTTCACCAATCCTCATGCTTTAGATAAACATTGTGTACCCACCCATATATTATCTTTCTTTGTTGCAATTGACAATACATTTTTAATCAAAGTAGCTTGATTCCAAGTAGCTATGCTCAAGAAACCAATTCCACCAGCAAACTTGGACTTACACATCTTATCCCATACTACACTTCCAGCTCCTATCATGTTACTTTGCCCTTTTCACAAAAAACTTCTACAAATACCAGGCAAGACCATGATTTGGATCCAGTAGGCATGAAAAGTCAAGAGGACTGAATTGATCAAAACAGTCCTACCTGCAAAAGATAAGTTCCTAACGCTTCAAATCTTGATGCGAGCTGTCATTTTCTCAACCAGTATTCTACATTCAGCTTTTGATATTCTCTTGGCACATATAGAAATACCAAGATATTTAAAGGGAATGTTACTTCTTCTAAAACTAGAAAATATATATCAACCACTCTTTTTATCTCCTTCTCATCCATACTAGAGCAGTATATTGCAAATTTGTTATTGTTTCACTGTAATCCTGAGGTGTTTGAGAACAACTTGAGTCCCTACAACATTAGACAGATGCTTTTAAAGTCTCCTTTGCAGAATAAAAGTACATCATCTACAAAGCTGAGATGATTGAGTTCCAATTCACTGCATCTTTCATGGAAAGAGAAATCTTTCATGCCCCCAACCTTTTCAAAATCCTGCTCAAATACTCTATCCCAAGCACAAAAAATAATAGAGACATCAGATCTTCTTGTCTAAGGCCTCGTTTTGCTTTAAAGAAACCATGTAAGGTGCCATTAAACATTACGAACAAGAGGTAATTGCAGCATAAATATGTGATTTTTTAGATTTCATATAGTTATATACCACATGTTTTTTCTTCTAGCGGGTTATATTTATGTTACTTTCATCACTACCAGTGTGTTAATTTATATTAAAAACAGACTATGTTGACACGTGTCAACATATTAGTGGTTACTCTTATTTTCAATAAAATTAATTATTAAATAATTTTAAAAATAAAAATTAACTAAATAATAATAAAATTAGAAAATGACAATCACATTCTAAGAGAAGAAGAAGAAGAAACAGGGAGAGAGATATACTTGTAAATAATACTTTTATTTTTTTTATTATTTTATTAATTAAATAAAAATCATTTAATTATTTTTTAAAATTTTAAAATTATTTAATAAGGTTTTTTATTGAAAAATACTTAACCAAAAAAAATACATTTTGTTTTAATTATGTTTTATGTACAATTTTACAAATTTTAAAATTATTTAAACAAGTTTTTTCATTGAAAATATGAGTGGACCCCTAATATGTCGACACATATGAACTTAGTCTATTTTAATAGGATTTAACGGATTGGTAGTGATAAAAGTACCATAAATGTAACTTTAGGTATTTAATTCGCTAAAAGAAAAAACATGTGGTATATAAATGTATAAAATCTAAAACATCAGGTATTTATACCGCAAATATCTCTATGTTTGAATAGAATTTAACAAAATAGTAGTAACAGAAGTAACAGAAAATGTAATTTGTGGTCAAACTCCCTAAACTTTGGAGTTTGTCATGATCAACCCATAGGCTGAAATAATTAGGGCTAAACTCCCCAACCTCTACAATTATTTTGCTATGTACTCCTCCCATCCACTTTAGTCAGTTCAATGCTAAAGTAGATTGCTACTGTGTACATAAATGTACACGTGGTAAAATTTTATTGGTCCACATACTATTAATAATTAAAAAAATAAATTAAAATATTTAAATTTTTTAGAAATTAGAAGAAAAAACTAATTCTCTCTCTCTCTCTCTCTCTCTCTCTCTCTCTCTCTCTCTCTCTCTCTCTCTCTCTCTCTCTCTCTCTCTCTCTCTCTCTTCTTCTTCTTCTTCTTCTTCTTCTTCTTCTTCTTCTTCGTGTCCACCATGGAAGATCTGGTGGCTTAGCCAGAGGCGGTGATCGTGATGCTGCACCTTTAGATATGGAGATGTTGCCACAGTTGTCAAGGAGGTCTCGACAGAGACTTGTGAAGGTTAGGACACAGGTTGAGCTCTGATGAGTCAAAGAAGTCTGCTCTCAGATCTGCCCAATCGATAACTTCGACTGTCACCTTTTCCCGTGGCAAATCCCTAATCATATGGAAACTCATCAAGGACGACAAGACCTACGGGTTTCCCCACTATAGGCTGACAGGCAACTCCCACTTCATTCAGGACGTCATTCTCTCATCTGACGGTCAGTTTGCTCTCTCCAAATCTTGGGATGGTGAGCTTCGTTTATGCGATCTCGCTGTCAGAGTCTCAGCTAGGGTTTTGGAGAGACAACCATAGCGAACAGATTCTGGAGTTTCGTTTGGACTCAGAAGGCTACTCCCTCAATTTTAAAGATTAGGTTTCCTGATTGGAGCCATTTGAAGTATTATTCCAAAGCTTAAATAAGGTGTGGTGGTGGTGAGAAGAAGAAGAAGAAGGATAAGAAGAACGATGTTAAGGAAAAAAAAAGATTATCTTGTTGTATTGATCAATTTTGGCATTTTCGGATTAGAGTGGATTTTGATTGATTTTCAGGGAAATGCACAAAAAAGAAAAGGAATAAGAAAGAAGAAGAATAAAAGAAAAAGGAAATAAAGAAAGTGAAAGAAAAAAATTAATTATTTTTTTAAAATTATTATTTTAGATTTCAATATATTTTTTTTTTTAATTATTTTTTTTTTTAAAATTATTATTTCAGATTTCAATATATATATTTTTTTTTATTTTTTAATTATTACTTTTTAAAATTATTATTTCAAATTTCAATATTTTTTTTTAATTTTTTAATTATTTATATGAAATTTCGCCACATGCATGTACACCTGTGTACATGAGTCTACTTTGGCACTTAATAGAGTAAAGTGGATGAAAGGAGTACAGAGCAAAACGATTGTGGAGGTTGGAGAATTCAACCCTAATTATTTAAGTCTAGGGAGTTGATCGTGCCAAACTCTAAAGCTCAGGGAGATTGGCCGCAAATTACTCTAACAGAAATGTAACTTAAGGTATTTAATCCGTAAAAAAAATGTGATATTTAAGTGTATGAAACCAAAAAAACATAAGGTATTTATGTCGTAAATATCCACCTTAAAAAACAATTTACTTTTTGTCAATATTTTTTCTCCATTTTATCTCACATCATTATACTCATTATTTTTTCATATTATTTTCTCCCTCATCACTCTCTCTCATCATTTCTCACATTATTTTCTCTCTCATCACTTTCTCTCTTCTCCTTCTCTCTCATCGCTTTCTCACTCATTATTTTTCTCTTTCATTGCTTTCTCTCTCCTCATTTTCTGTTCACTTTCTCTCTCATTATTTTCTATTTCATCAAGGTCCGGGTCTAAGTCCAGGCAGGGCCGGCCCAAATATTTTGGGGGCCTTGTGCGAAATTTGTAAATTGGACCCTTTAGAAAGAAAAAAAAAAAATCATGTACATTAAAACTACAATTCTATTAGTAGTTTTTTTTTTTTTTGAAAAATTGCTTCATAAATTTTTAATTAAATTTTTTTTTATTTATGTATAAATAATAGAAAAAAAAAAAAAATTGGGCCTTAAAAAAATGGGGGCCTTGTGCAATGGCCCAAGCTGCCCAATGCTTGGGCCGGCCCTGAGTCCAGGGCCTCTTTATATCATAATCTTAAAGTATATATTGAAGTATTTTTCAAAAACTAAAATAAATAAAATAAAAATAAAAATTATTTTCAGAAAATATTAACCAAACGTGATTTGTATTTTGAAAACTTCAAAAGCTATTTTTTGTTCTCATTTTTAGAATTTTTTTTTTTTGAAAACGAAAAAACGAAAAACAATGACAAACATGCTTTATAACTCGTTCATATGCATATTCCCTTCGTTTATTTTCTTAATCTTCTATTTTGGTCACTAATTAAGGCATCTGATAACAAGTTAGTGATTTTACAACATCTTATGTATGGTATTTATCAATATATGTATTGAGTAATTAAATCGGTGATTTGGAAATTAATAAGTGAGAGGTGATTTGCATAAATCCCTAAAATGGGATAAGCTCTTAATAATATGGATAACATGGAAAATAAAAAAAATAATACCTTAGCATTAATGAACCACTATTGGACTTTTGAATGAGCTCTCTTGGAACAGAACCAGTAAGGTTGTTTCCGCTCAAGCTTCTGAAACCAAGCATGAACAAAATGTCGAAAACAAGTCACAAAAAGAACAAAATAGTAGTTTTTGCATTATTCTATTAAGTACTAGGTTTTTTTTTTAATTTTTTTTTAATTTTTTTTATGATGTGCAATTGCACATTTGACTTATAATTTTAAAACAATTAAATATCATAATAAATTTATATAGGTATAAGTTAAAGAGAATTATTTTTTTTTTGTCAATGTTATTATAAATCAGTTGTATTCTCATTCAAAAATCTCAAGAAAATTATTTTAAACAATTAATAATACTTTGGATTATTTTGTAAAACTAAACTAAGATAGTGTTTAGTGGGAAAGAATAAAAATATAAGAATAGTGATAAGATTATTGGGAATAGGAAAATGAATGGCATGAAAGCAAAATTAAAACACATATAAAAATTAATAAAAAAAATTATTAAATTTTTTTCTCATCTTGCATTGAAACGATCTTTCATTTCATTTCAAAATGGAATTAATAGTCATTCCACTAAAATGATAGAAAAATCATTCCGTTAGATTGATATTATGCAACCAAACAAAGAAATTTAATAAAAATTATTTAATTTGTATTTTATTTCATTTCATTACCTCCAACCAAACACTATTTAAATATAATTTTGTTGTTTAATTAGTAGTTATATTTATAAATTAGTGGTCATATGATTTTTTAGTCAATTTATATCACATTCTATATAATTAATGGTTTCATTATAAAATATATTGATTTATTTTATTTTAAAATTGAACATGTAAATTGGGTACTAAAACGAATTAAATGGTTCATTCAAAAAATAAAATAAAACAACTGAGTTGTTTCAAAAAAAAGCAACAATTATGGTATGTTTGGAAGTAACTGTGTAATGTGTTTGGATATGAGGTGGTAATTACATATGAATTCTTAATATCTTGTTTGGCAAAATAGTTAGTAATTACATGGGAAAATAATATTTTTTAGTAGCTAATATTTAATATGGAAAGTTTTTAGTAATTACACAGTGTAATTACATTCAATTCTCATGGGGGGCCATGAGAATTGGAGAGTGTAATTGGAATCCCTCAATTACTTCAAATTACACAGTTACAGTGTAATTACATGGTCAGACAAACATGTCAAATTGTCTAATTACTTCCAGTTACACACAAATCCCATTACATTGTGGCTTTCCAAACGCACCCTAGGCTCACTCATTTATTATTTATCTAAGAAAGAAATATAAAAAATATATAACAAAAGTAAGTAATTATACAAACAAAATTATTATATGTAAGAAAAAGAACAATAAAACAAAACCATTTATTACCTATTTTAGCGTTTATTCTTCTATTCAATATAGGCTAAATATTATTTTAGATCCCGTGTTTTGTAAAAGTTACCAATTAGATCTTCTGTTTTGTTAAATGATAAAATGGATCCTATATTTTCTAAAATAGTAAAAATAAGACCCTAAGCTCAATTTTCAAAAAATTTACTTTTTAATATAACCAATTTTAAGACAATTTTAACACGAACAGATACAGAAAATGCAACTAGTTTTATCATAAAATCTCTAGATCAGATTATTATTAAGTTTTATTTTGATAAAAAATCAGTTCAGGGTCTTATTTATACAGTTTTAAAAAATACAGGGTCTATTTTGTTATTTAACAAACCAGATGGTCCAATTGATAACTTTTTAAAACACAGGATCCAAAATAGTATTTACCCTTCAATATACTAGTTAAGAGCATCGTAGTAGTAAGTTATATTGTGGTCTTAAAATAATAATTTATAGTTTATATTGTGGTCTTAGAATAGGGTTGGTCCTAAGATCTATAGGGCTTAAGGGGAAATCAAATTTTGGGACCCATATGTATAGTTTAACAAGTATAAAAATGATAGTTCTAGTGATTTAGTGTAATGGTAAAGTTTTTAAAAACTCTAAAGAACTCTAAAATTCAATCCTTTATAACTATACATTAAATATTTTTTAAAAAAATAAAAAAAGTAGAAATTGGGAATTAATCCTATAATCTCTTAGTTATAGTAGGACCCTTTACTAGTACACCAAATAATTTTGTTATATTTTCTTCTTATTTAATATTTTATCTATACATTTATAATTTTTTTTCACAATTTTTGTGCCCTGAGTCTTCGGGGGCTCGAGGCGCACGCCTAGCTCGCATACCCTCAAGACCAACCCTGCCTTAGAATAATTATTTATATAATTTTTTAAGCTTTCATTTTCATTTGATACACCACTTTAGATTATATATATATATGATTGTTTTCCAATGAATGTTACCCATTCATGAGAATTTTTAAAAAGTAATTATAATTAAATGTTAATTTTAAAAATATTAGTTTTTAAAATGAAATTCTAATCAAATGATCGATAATAAATTAATAAAGATTAAAGTGTATGTACTTAATTTTGCTATTTAATTATTTATTTTTTTTTTATATAATTTTACATTATATCAAAAATATGTTTATATTTAGCATTACTTTTATCTCTTTCTTTCAAACTCAATTTTTTTTTTATCTCTCTCTTAGACCGATGAAACAGCCTTAACTATATAATGCATGAAATGAAGAAAATGTAATGTTTAAATGATGTAGAGAAAAATATAAAGAATCTAATGTATGGACATAGATTAGATATATATAGATATATATCGATATATATTTATATATTTATAGATTTATACATTACTTACAGGTTTTTTAAGAACTGCAGTTTAGAAAGGAATTTATGTTACAATACTGTAAACTCAGAATATAGCTCTAATTAATTCATGAGAATCAAACAATAGAATATAGATTAGCGGAAGCGTACCGGAGTCCATAGAATCGATCTTTGATTGGTATGATCTTCCAATTTTGCATCAAAACCTTTGAAACCTTATTTTCCTGATGATGGGGATTCAAGAACTCTGTAAAAATATGATACGATGCAAAATGGGGACCCATACCTGTTATATTACCAACTGTTACAACAGTTGGTAATATTTATTAATAATTTCTAATTTGGCCCCTCATCAAATCAGAAACTATCTAATTGGTATCCACATATTAAAATCATGACAATCATGCCCTTAAGTCATAAACTTTATTCCAAAATAGACCACATAAATTTGACTTATTTATTTGATGACCCAACACACATTTTATATATACAGTTGTGACCCCAATTATTTCTAACAATCTCCCACTGGGTCACATATGTATACATATAAATGTGTTAACCTTATTGAGCTCATAACTTTGTCATCATAACCATAGGCATGTGCAATCTCGTCCATTAACTATATCAACATAGGATCAAAGCGATTTTTGTTGTATCAATCACAACTAAACCCATCAATGGTCACATATATCAACATAGCCAAATGACATAGATCAATCATGATAATGTGGTATGAAAATTACATGCATGGTGATCTATTCATGTCAATTTTCAATTGGTCCTACTTTACTTTATGGAGATCAAAACTTTAGCTTAAATGTACAAAGTGAAATAAACTGAATAACATAATTTCTGATCAGAAAAATATCCAAATACACATGTTTCATGAAACAAATAAAACACACTAAAGACAAACTCCCACTGAATCTAGATATCCTCATAATCTAAAACACCCATACGAGCAGTGTGCTCATGAAAGACCTTGGGTGGCAAACCCTTAGTAAGGGGGTCTGCAATCATGGAGTTTGTACCTAAGTGTTCTATACAAATCTGTCCACTTTGTACCCTTTCTTTTACAACAAGGAACTTGATGTCAATGTGTTTTGACTTCGTCGAGCTCCTATTGTTGTTGGAATACAATACAGCTGACTTATTGTCACAATACAACTTAAGTGGTCTTTCAATTCCATCCACAATGCGCAGCCCAGTGACAAAGTTTCTCAGCCATATACCATGGTTGGATGCCTCATAACATGCAACAAATTCTGCTGCCATGGTGGATGAAGCTATGAGTGTTTGTTTTGCACTCCTCCATGATATAGCTCCACCACCTAACAGATATATGTAGCCCGAAGTAGATCTCCTACTATCTTGGCATCCCGCAAAGTCAGAGTCAGAGTATCCAATGATCTCAAAGTGATCTGACCTCCTATATGTGAGCATGTACTCTCTTGTTCTCTTCAAATATCTCATAACCTTTTTGGCTGCTTTCCAGTGATCAATTCCTGGATTGCTTAAGTATCTGCCTAACACTCCAACAATGTACGCTATATCCGGACGCGTACAAACTTGAGCATACATTAGACTCCCAACAGCCGAAGCGTAGGGAATCTTTTGCATTTCTTGAATTTCAAGGCTTCCTTTAGGGCATTGTTTAAGACAAAATTTGTCTCCTTTAACGACAGGGGTATCACCTGGTCTACAATCTTGCATGCCAAACCGTTTGAGTACTTTATCGATATAGCTCTTTTGTGATAATCCAAGAATACCCCGAGAACGGTCTCGATGTATTTGAATTCCTAAAACAAAAGAGGCGTCACCAAGATCTTTCATCTCAAAATGCTTGGATAGAAATCTCTTAGTTTCGTGCAATAAGCCTATATCATTAGTGGCAAGCAATATGTCATCGACATATAGAACCAGAAATATACACTTACTCCCACTAAACTTATGATACACACAATCATCAACAGCATTCATCTCAAAACCAAATAAGAGAACCACTTGATGAAATTTGTGGTACCATTGACGGGAAGCTTGCTTGAGTCCATAGATGGATTTTTTTAATTTGCAAACCATTTTCTTTGGGTCACCAACCACAAAGTTTTCTGGTTGCTCCATATAAATTGTCTCATCAATGTCGCCATTGAGAAACGCTGTTTTAACATCCATCTGATGTAACTCAAGATCAAAGTGAGCAACAAGTGCCATTATTATTCTAAAAGAGTCTTTCGATGAAACCGGAGAGAAAGTCTCTTTATAATCAATGCCTTCTTTCTGAGTATAGCCTTTTGCTACAAGACGTGCCTTAAACCTCACCACATTACCATTTTCATCCCTCTTGGTTTTAAATATCCATTTACAACCAATTGGTTTTACACCTTCTGGTAATGGGACAACTTCCCAAACTTTATTGTCTTGCATAGACTTATTCTCTTCATTCATGGCATCATTCCACTTTTGAGAGTTAGAACTTTTCATGGCCTGATGAAAGTTGATTGGATCATCTTCCATCATTCCAATGCCATCCTCATGTTCTTGAAGATACACTATGTATTCATCTGGATTAATAGCATTTCTTCTTTCTCTAGTGGATCGTCGCAAAGGCACTTGTTCTTGAGGTTGTTGAGTTTGTACCTCTGGGGTTTGATTGACTATGTTTGGTTGCTCTTGATCTAAAACTTGATCAATATTAGGAATGGAATCCTGAATATTGTCAAAAGCAACTATTGGAATAGGAATCAACTCATCTTCAAGAGAAGTGGGTGATTCTAAATCATCCTCAAAAACAAAGTCTTTAACCGTATTTCTCCCCCCAAACTCAATATCCTCAAAAAACTTTGCAGTTCCCGTTTCAAATATATTCTTTACTTTGGGATCATAAAACTTGAAACCCCGGATCGTTCGGAATATCCAATAAAGTAGGCTAACTCACGAGTTTTGGGTTCCGGCTTCTTTTCATTTGGCCTATAAGGCCTAGCCTCACTGGACATCCCCAAACATGAAAGTGCTTAAGACTAGGCTTTCGCCCGTCCAAAGCTCATAAGGTGTTTTTGCGAAATTTGCTTTAGTTGGTACCCTATTCAAAATGTAGGCTGCCGTCTTAAGTGCCTCTCCCGCAGTGATTACGGTAAGGTTGAATGATCGATCATACTCCTTACCATATCTTTAAGAGTACGGTTTCGTCTTTCAGCAACACCATTCATGCTAGGAGATCCTGGCATAGTGTACTGTGGGACAATTCCACACTCCTCTAGATATCTGGCAAAAGGTCCTGGACGTTGTTCACCTGAGCCATCATATCTACCATAGTACTCACCACCACGGTCAGACCTGACTTGCTTTATTCTTTTGCTAAGTTGATTCTCAACTTCAGCCTTAAAAGATTTGAACACGTCCAACACTTGAGACTTTTCATGAAGTAGAAATAGGTACGCATATCTTGAGTAATCATCTATGAATGATACAAAATATCGTTGACCATTCCAAGAAGGTGTAGAAAATGGCCCACAAATATCTGTATGTATCAACTCTAAGACATCTATAGCTCTTTTCGCACCTAATTTCTTTGTTTTGGTCTGTTTGCCTTTGATGCATTCAATACAAACATCAAAGTCTGAAAAATCAATTGAATCTAAAATTCCATCAGACACAAGTCGCTCAACTCTATTTCTAGAGATGTGACCTAACCGTTTGTGCCATAAGGAACTTGATTTTTCATTATCCATTTTACGCTTAGTACCACGTGATTCAACATTCAAGGTTTCATTATAAGAAGCAACGGTGTCAAGCAAATATAAGTTGTCATAAACCATAAGAGAACCAGTTCCAACAGTATTTGAATTAATAGATAAACTAAAGCAATTGTTTCCAAATGAACAATAATAACCCAATTTGTCCAAACAAGAAACAGAAACCAAATTCCGTCTAAAAGACGGTACAACAAAAGTATCTATCAAATCCAAATAGTAACCAGTACTTAATAACAACCTAAAATGCCCTATTGCTTCCACATTTACCGACTTGCCATCTCCCACATAAATGCTTCTTTCAGCATCATTTGGCTTTCGGTAACTCAGGCAACCACCGCATAGAAACAACGATGTTAGTAGTAGCACGGAATCTAACCACCAAGTGTTTCTTGGTACTGAAGCTAAATTTACCTCAGAACAGACCAAAGTAAAAAATGTACCTTTCTTTGCTCGCCATGCAATATACTTAGCACATTCCTTCTTCATGTGTCCTTTCATGTTGCAAAAGAAACAACCATCGTCACTGTTGGTTTGAGTTTGTTTCTTATGTGCAGGACCTTTATCCTTAGCAGCCTCATTCTTTCTTTTCTTGCCCTTATCCTTAGAGGTGCTTGCCAAATGAGCACTTTCAGTCTTTTCTTGCTTCAATCTTTCTTCCTCTTGAACACAAAATGAAATGAGCTCATTAAGAGTCCACTTCTCCCTTTGGCAGTTGTAACTGACCTTAAATTGACTGAATTGTGGAGGAAGAGAGATAAGCACTAAATGCACAAGCAAGTCATCCGAAAGCTCAAGCTTTAGTACCTTCAACTTTGAAGCAAGGTGAGACATTTCCATAATGTACTCCCTTATATTTTCCTTGCCCTTAAACTTCATGGAAATAAGTTTCTTTAAAAGAGTACTTGTTTCCGCCTTATCGCTTTTTGCAAAGCGCTTCTCAATTTCAGCAAGGAAAGTTGTGGCATCGGTGACCTCCTCGGACACCGCACCCCTAAAAGCCTCAGGTATGCCGCGCTTAATGATCATAAGACTCATGCGGTTTGAACGGTCCCACTTCTCATAAATCCTCCTTTGCTCGGAGGTACTAGTATCCGTAAGAGAAGCAGGACGATCCATCCTTAATGCAAGGTCAAGATCCATGCAGCCAAGAACAATAAAAATGTTCTCCTTCCAGTCCTTAAAGTTATTACCATTAAGGACCGGTACCGAATTAAGGTTAGCAGATACACTAGCAACAACTGAAAAGAACAATACAATTACATAAATAACATGCTCATATAAGAATCCAAATAAAACAATAAATTCAAATAATGGTTAATCCCATTTCAAGATACCAAACACAACATTAATATTAAGTCTTTGGACAGTAATATTAATTGTAAGCGGTACTCTTGTTGTAGTGATCAAATATTGACAATAAATTATATCAAACAATATGCAATCTTTGGACTAACATATTATTCACACAAAATACCTTATAATTGTCACACATTTATCACCACAAACATGCATGAAATTCATCTAAATATTAACTCACCTTTGGGTTAGTTAATAAATTTATGAATTACATACACACAATTATCTTAATATTTTTATTAAATTAATCTACACAAAAGAGATCACTTTGGTGATATTTTGTTTCAATTAATTTAACTAAAATATTAAATATCCTTAATAAATTTCTAAACCAAAATTTGAATTAATTGTTACTGAATTATTATTATTATTTTAAAATTATTATTTATTTTAATAATAATAATAATAATAATAAATAATAATAATAATAATAATAATAATAATAAAGAAAAGGAAGAAAATAAATGCATATATCAGATGCATTCTTCTCTCGCATGTGATATTGATGCATACTCGCATCAGTTTAAACAAAAGAAACCTTGAATCTGGATGTATATTTATAATCGCACCGAAACATATATATAATGAAAAAACTTGAATCACATATACATATAAACATCAGCAAAACAGTTTCAATTACCATATGTATATATATATATACCAACGATTAACCATAACGATTATATATTCAGAGGAATCAAACGATTACAACCAATAGAATATAGATTAGCGGAAGCGTACCGGAGTCCATAGAATCGATCTTTGATTGGTATGATCTTCCAATTCTGCATCAAAACCTTTGAAACCTTATTTTCCTGATGATGGGGATTCAAGAACTCTGTAAAAATATGATACGATGCAAAATGGGGACCCATACCTGTTATATTACCAACTGTTACAACAGTTGGTAATATTTATTAATAATTTCTAATTTGGCCCCTCATCAAATCAGAAACTATCTAATTGGTATCCACATATTAAAATCATGACAATCATGCCCTTAAGTCATAAACTTTATTCCAAAATAGACCACATAAATTTGACTTATTTATTTGATGACCCAACACACATTTTATATATACAGTTGTGACCCCAATTATTTCTAACAATTTAGGCACTGATCCACTTAAGCTATTATTTGATAAATCCCTGAAATATGATCATGTACATAAACATTAAATACATGCATTGTTTTATAATCAAATCAAATCATAATAATTAAATATGCAAATTTATAAATTAATAATAATAATAATAATAATAATAATAATAATAATAATAATAATAATAATTTACAGACTTACAGAGATTGTATCATAGTAAGATCTGATATATAAGAGGCAATCTCTCCCGTCAATCCACATGAGGATAAGTTTCTAATATACAAGATTATTATTAATAATTATTAGTTGCATAAAGTATAAACTATATTATATTTATAAATATATATTTATATAACGAATCTCAAACTTACGTACAAGGATATGATTCTAACACCATCTTCACCATTAAAGCTGCAATTAAGGCCGTCCCAGATGTAAGTTTTTGGACCACATGGATCTCCTTGCCAATTTTTCTGTACTCCATACTTGGATTTAATGTTCAACATAACACCAACTAGCAAACAATTGTATTTAAAAAAATGAATAATATATGTAATTTAGTTAATTAATAACGTTCAATTAAATGAAAATAAAGGTGAAAATATTATTTCATAGAAAAAAGCACTATTACTAGTCATTCTAATTACAAAACGAATATGATATATAAGCTTTTATAATATTGTAGGAATTACAGAACTGATAATATATATTATAAATTTGAAATTTATATTCAGATTTAATTGTATGTAAAGTATTCTTTTATGGTGGTTAGTTTCAATGCACTTCACTGCCATAAAAAGTTGATCTTTAAACCTCTTCTGTAAGATGTGTATCCTTTTGTTGAGAAGTGTTTACCCCTTACTTATCAAACTTGTTTACTTTTCAACCTTGTTTAGGATATGCGATTCTTTTGGGTGAGGCAGTGTTGAGAATCATGGGGTTCCATCTCAAAACCAATTGGCAATGAGTAGAGTAGCCCATATTCTTATATCTGGCTCAATTCTCTACCATTTTCCATGTAGGACATTGTCCACAATAGACAGTGTTAATTATTTGAGCCTTCTCAACCTCTTTTACAAGATGTAACTATTTTGGTGAGAGAATTTTTATCCATTGGGCTTTGTCATTTCTTTTATTTGATGGAGGCCCCTTTCTCTTTAAGAATAGTATTATTTTTGTAATTTTCTATGCATGCCGCAACCTTTTTTTGGCTAGAAGTCTTGATTGTATTCTAGGCTTTCATTCACGATATGTAAAAGGATTTTAGAGGATGTGCATCGTTACTGTCCTGAGATGGTGTTGTGTTGCAGGTCTTCCTTTCATTTCCACTCCTCCTTATACCTATATATATATATATATTTTCTTAAGGTTCTTATCATGGCATCTTATTTATTCTTGTTGTTCTTCAAGGGTAGCTAATTCTTGTATAAGCCTAGAAAGTTGCGTGGCCATACTTTTGACTTTTCGTTGGTCATGCCAAGTCTTTTGTCCCTTGTTACCCTTTCTTAACACTTTTAAATTTTCCTAAGTGTTGAAGGCTTAAGTGGAAGGGTCCTTCAGTGAGGAGTGCATCACAAATGGGCAAGCACTACTACAAAAAGGATTTTTAAAGATAGTTTTTTCAATCACTAAACAAAAGCGTTGCCATAGCTAAAAGGAAAAAAATAAATATCTTGAAACCCCTTTAAAAATGATTATTTGAAAATAACCACCTCTAAAAGGTAACATGTGTTATTTGGAAATATGATCTGACATATTTTGGCAAGGAGATTACAACGCTATAGCACCACATATGTTGGCATGGAGTTTAAAATATTGGCATGACATCACTTGGCATGAAGATTAATGAGCCTGTCTTTCCCATATTATTTAGCGAAGTGTCATCTCACCCATCGTATGATACTACAAGAAAAATAGGTTTTAATAAGGACAGATTTCGTCATTTACGGGTGTTTTTTTTTGTAAGTAATGACTATCAATGGCGACATGTTGTCACTAAAAAAATTGTCAGTGATAACTCGTTGCTGAAAGTAAGTATCAATGATGGCATTCAAAGTCGTTATTAAAAATAAACATCAGTGACGATAATGTCATCATTGATAATATGCATTTTATTCAAGTTGGGCTATCAATGACAATTATCAATAACGAGTAAGTCGTCACTGATACGTGTAAGGTTTTTTTTTTTCAAACATAATAATTATCATCTGCAGAAATATCATCTTTTGATAAAGATGGTTCCCCTATATATGCCTTCAAATCATCTTCAGGGCACATATACTGGGACATTTGCAACTGCCCAAATTGTACAACACCTAATGAACAAGAAGAAGCACCCAAAAAGAAAAGCGCTGGAAAGAAGCTAAAAAAAAATTGGGAAAATGACCAAAGGGATATTGACCCACTCGTTGAACCCTCAGGAAAATTTGACTACCTAGTCAAACATTCCTCCAAATCGGTAATTCACGAGGACATTCAGCCAACAAGATGGGAATGTGAAGATGATGAGCACAAGCCATTACTCCTGTGCTATAAACCAAAGAAGTCCAAACCACATCTCTTCATGCTAAAAGGTAGCAACGACAAATTCCCACTTCCATGGAGCTTTACGGATGAAACTGGAAAAATCACTCACTAGGCAAAAGTTCTTAACCCAAACATCCGAGAAGTTGATGGTACCTTAAAGAAAATAACCCCGGCCGAATCCTCAATTGGAAAACAGAGAGTATGCTGGCCCAAAATAAGACCCTCCAACAGATAGACGAGAAACTATCTACGGTCACCCACAAAGTTACACAGATCATCGAAGTATTTTCAAAAGTCGACACCGTTATGACCAGACTTGTCTACAAAATTTTGGACGTACACGAGGAACTACTATAGATGGTCAAATCTAAGAAAGTTTCCCAAGAAATTTTTCTTGCAAAGGAAGCAGAGCTAAAGGGTCTAAAAAGCCAGTAAGTCTCCATGCAAACTCAATCTATGGAAGGATCACCTCTCGCTCCAGGCCTAGACTCTACACCGTGGATGTTCTCAACATTACCAAAATCAGCTCAACCGTTAGCATCTCCCCCAAAAATGGGAGACCAAATTCTTCGTCTAAAAAGAATCCTAGATGAAGAAAACCAACTTAAAAGCAAAAAGAAACAAGAAAATCAAGTTTTTGAATATGAAAAATCTTATCTATCTTTCCAAATATGTCTTTCTAAATCTCCTCTTTGAGATATTTCTCTACTAGGATAGATCATAAGAATATTATCAGTAGCTCCAACACTACCACCCAGAAGATATATAAAACCAAAGTCTATATAGTAGGTGTCAATCTCAAAAGCATAACCTACAAAGGCTAAGAAGAAAAGCCAGCGCTAGGGAAAGCTTGAGTTTGATTCTGACTATATGGATTAGCGTTATATCTCTTTCTACTGCTTTTCACTCATATCAAATCAGGTAACGTTCTCCTTGATTGATACCTATAGAGAAAGCCCACTTACACCCTCTGATATTATTGAGTCTTCCAGCCAAATGTCCACTCATACCACCTCAGTATCAATGTCTCTTACAGCTAGCCCAACATTACGATGATCTTCTGCAAGCAAACTTGATGCTCTGTACGAAGTTTCGTATCTTTCTGATGATGGAAAAGTCATCCTATCCGACCTTCCTTTAATAAATCCATATGAAGCTTTTTCTAAACCCCAAAGCCTTTTTACACGATCAATAAAAACCCTCATTAAACGAAACCCAAAAACAGTCAAAGAATATGTCCAATCCACCAAATTTGATCAATGTAATCTCCCTGCAAAAGAGCAAAAACAGCTAGCTACTCTCTAAATCCCTCTTGAATTTCCACAATAATAGATAGACCAAGGTCTAACTCATATCTATATCGGTCCAGTCAGACTTGCCTTAACCCATCACGGAAGAAAAGGCTTACCAGTCTGTGCAAGAATAAAATTGCTTGACACAAGAATGAGAAAGTTCTAACATGCTTCCACAGGCACTCTAGAAGCAACACTCAATCCAGGCACGGTCATCGTTACATTTTATCCCAATTTTTGTATGTCCTTACGGGATAAGCGGTTGCTAGATGTCTTGAAAATATCATATTGGGGAGTTAGCTGAGGTTATAAATGTAATTTGTAATAATTACACATATATCATAATCTATTTTTATAATATTGAAGTAAATAGATAAAAGGAGATATAAATAAAAAATGTCCTAACCCTAATTGGAAAATCCTAAAATCTAATCTTTTTTACTCCTCTCTCTCTCTCTCTCTCTCTCTCTGCTTATGCGGCACCAACAACGGACCAGGAGCAACGTGCTCCACCACCACGCCCAGTCAGACCTCGTGTCCGTTTTCCAACCCCGAGAACCCAGAGCCCTAACATTCGTCTCCTTCTCTCGAATCTGATAGTCAGGCGACGACAGCTATTTCCCGAGTGAAAGTGGTCCAATCGTACCACACCAAGGTGCTCGTAGCAATTGGAAACCCAAACCCAAGGGTTTCATCCCTCTCTTGCTCAATCTCTGTGTGTGTGTGTGTGTGTGTGTCTTTCTCTATTTCTCGGTTTGACTCTTGCCGTAGCCGAGGTTTCCCTTCTTCGATCGTTAACGGGCCAAAGGAACCCTATTTTTGGTTTCCCATGTCAAGATCTTCAAGATCCATTAGTTCGATTTTGCATGCAATATTATTGAGTAATTGTCGGATTGGAATTGAAAAAAAATGATATGAAATGAAATGGACGAAATGGTGAAAGGATCGATTCTTACAGAGAAAAGATGAAAAGAAAAAAACTGAAATGGATAAAATTATGAAGGTGATTGGGCTTTAAAATTCATTATGCCCCAACATCAATAATAACATAGTCCTCATTGATGGTCTGTTCAATGACGACATGGCAATCCATCAATGACGACTTATCCGTCAATGATTTTTTTAGGGAAAATTCTCGCCCACTCCTACAGTTGTTTTTCAAGAAAAAAAAATTACTGACGAGATTGTTGTTATTGAAAGTGGTATTTGCCGCTGATATTTAATTTTACCAAAAAAATTTTTTTTAGCAACGATCCTTAAATGTCAGTCATTGATACTTTAGTGAGGACTTTGCACCGTCAAATAATGTCGTCATTAAAGCTATTATTCTTGTAGTGTGACACTAGTCAAGTGATGGTTTTACTCGAGGTAACTTCAGAATATTGTCTTGCTAAATTCTGGTGTTAACATAATGCACTGGATTGGGATGATGGCACTTTAGTATGTACTTATTCTAATTATCAGAAGGGTAAAAAGAAGTACTACAAGAAGTAAGCTTAAAAGAGAAGTGTATATATATAGCTCTATTGGAAGCTATTTGTTATCATCACATATGGAAAGTAAGGAATTCAGCTCTTTAGAATTGACAGGTTCCAAATCACATTGTGGAAAAGATTAAATTTGAAGTATATATATACTACAAGAAATGCACTTTTGCCAGCACATTTTTGTGCTGGCAAAAGTTAGTATTGCACTGGTAAAATAGAATTTACTTGTGATGTGTTGGCAAAAGGAGGTTTGCAAATCAACGTTGGTATTAAAACTTTTGCCAGCATAAAATGAAAAGTACTGGCAAAAATGACTTTTCCCAGCACCTAAATGTGCTGATAAAAGTTAGATTTTAGCCACTACAAATGTATGCTGGTAAAATTTTGACCTCTTTGCCAGCGCAGTTTGCGAAATGTGCTGGTAAAAGTTACTTTTACCTACGCGGTAGCGAACTGTGCTGGTAAAAGTGACATTTCTTGTAGTAACAATAGGATTTATCATATAATTCATATCTAAAAGAATTAGTTAAAAATATAAAGATTGATTACTATTAGCTACTCTTCTCATTGTCAATTAGTTTTGAGAATGAACATGCATCTTACAATTCTAACTGGTTTTGAGTCACAAATCATTGTAAGCTTAACTTGTTGGATTAAAATCCTATTGTGGGCACATATGTATAATGCACTAAGGAATGAACAACCTGCACCTCTCACTAAGGAAAGTTCCCATGATGATAAAATGGAATTTGAGAGGTGGGATCGTTCAAATAGCATGAGTCTAATGATTATGAAACACAACATTCCAGAAGCCTTTTGGGGCACAGAATCCAAAGGGGTTACTATGGCCAAGAATTTCTTTGAACAAATTGAGGAACTTTTTGCTAAAAACGATAAGGTTGAAATGACAACACTTCTTGGTTCCTTACTGAACATGAAGTATAAGGGTCAAGGAAATGTAAGGGAGTACATTATGGAAATTCATCATATTGTCTCAAGATTAAGGACACTTAAGATTGAGCTTTCAGATGATGTACTTGTACTCATAGTTTTGTTAACACTTCATCCACAGTTTAACCAATTTAAAATTAGTTACAATTTCCATAAGGAGAAATGGACTCTCAACGAGCTTATTTTCCATTGTGTGCAAGAGGAAGAAAGGTTGAAAAAGGACAAAACTGAAAGTGCTCACTTGGTCACTACCCCTAAGGATAAGGGCAAGAAAAGGAAATTTGAGAATGAAGCTGCTAAGGGTCCAATTCAAAAGAAACAATAATAGGATTCTAAGGGTTGTTTCTTTTGCAATCAACCTGGACATGTGAAGAAAGATTGTGCCAAATATCACGCATGGCGTGTAAAGAAAGGTATTAATCTTGCTTTGGTCTGTTCTGAGGTTAATTTCGTTTCAGTACCTAGAAACACTTGGTGGATAGATTCTAGTGCTACTACTCACATAAGTGTTTCTATGCAGGGTTGCCTGAGCTACCGAAAGCCAAGTGATGGTGAAAGATACATCTTTGTGGGCGATGGACAATCAGTAGAAGTGGAAGCAATTTGGCATTTTAGATTGTTATTAGGAACCGGTGTTTATTTGGATTTGAAAGACACTTTTGTTGTGCCATCTCTTAGACGGAATTTAGTTTCTGTTTCTTTGTTGGACAAATTTGGATATTGTTGTTCATTTGGAAACAATCAGTTTACTTTGTCTTTAAATTCAAATATTATTGGAATTGGTTATTTGAATACTTATGACAATCTTTATTTGCTAGAAACAATTGCATTCTATAATGAAACCTTGCATATGGAATCATGAGGTACTAAACACAAATTAAATAAAGAAATTTCAGCGTCATTATGGCATAAACGCTTAGGTCATATCTCAAGAGGTAGAATTGAGCGTCTTGTGTCTGATGACATTTTAGAGTCTCTTTACTTCACAGATTTCAATATCTATGTAGATTGTATCAAGGGAAAATAGACCAAAACTAAGAGATTAGGTGCCAATAGAGCTTCAAAAGTCTTAGAATTGATTCACACAGATATTTGTGGGCCATTCCCTATGGCATCTTGGAATTGTTGGGTTTTATGCCCTAAATAAAACTCTTTACAATCTGATTAGTTATCAATATAAGAAATTTGAAGTGATTGATGTTTGCATGAATTTTACATGCTAATGGTTTAATATGTTTATTACATTCATACACACAAAATCAATTAAATCCAGATCATATGTTTATTCACAATTACAGTACCGTCAACACAGTGGAATGTGATTGTGATCATATGAATCAAAAGTTTTGGTCCCTGTTTCATCAGTGTTATTGGATTTACACTAATGTGATAATCAGCGATGATGTGTACTTACACTTGGAGTAAGTGTTATGTTCTTTCCAGGATATTAGTAAAGTATACTAGTTTCGAATGTATGGAGTATACATTGGACTGGACCGATATTGCAACTAAGTTAAGATATTACAAACTTACCGTTATACATATCTTTCCAAGTCAATATCAGTAGTTGATCTTAAGATTAAAAGAATCTAAATCCTGATATGCTTGGGCTCAACTCAGGAGTGCTATTCATGTTCTTTGATTTATTAGTTAAGCCTACTTTTGGGTCAGGGTGATACGTATATTTTGGGAACAGAGTGCTGAACATAAATATGGAATCTATAGCTTCTACTGGTGTATAGAAGTTAAGTGATGATTCCCTTCGAGCTTAGCAAATAGAAGTAAATGGATGAGCTCTTGTTTAACTGACTAATTATTAGATCACTAAACACCATTTACAGGTAGCTAAGTGTTTTAAGGGGCAAAATACATTGAGGGGTGAGAACGGTAAAGAAATCCCATCTCGATGTAAATCATCTATATAGAGAATCTTTAAATCACAATAAGATTATAACAATGGTTAAATGAGATAGTATATTGGTATCGTGAAACATACAATATGCTCTATATAAGTCTGAGAGTGCAATTCTAAGTTCTAAAAGTGGATTCAACGAAGAATTAATAAGTAGGAATTTACTTGGTAAATTTGGTTCACTTATTGGAAGCTCAGCATATAGATCCATGGTCCCCATTCTAGTTGAGAACATTCTGCTTGTAAGACTCATTAATTGATTCGTGATTGATCAATTAAAATTCTAAAGTTAGACTATATCTAATTTTATGAATTTTCACTAAGCAGGGGTGAAATTGTAAAGAAAAGAGTTTCTAGGTTTATTTATTTATTAATAGACTTTATATGTCTAATTAATAATTAAATTAAATGACAATATTATTTAATAATGTATTTTAGTTATTAAATAATTAGTTTTGGCATTTAAAAGGTTAGAATTGGAAAATTGGCGTTTTTGAGAAAATAGAGATAAAATTTGATAAAATTGCAAAATTAAGTGAGGCCCAATAACACCATATGGGCGGCCACTTAAATAGCTTTTTCAAATTAATATTTTCATTATTTTAATGCCAAATAAATCCTAACCTAAACCTAGTAGTTGCCTATAAATAGAAAGTGATGGCTCAGTCAAATCACAAGTTTTCAACAAGCCTTTCTGACAGAAATTTCTCTCTTCAGAAAAACTGAGCCTTCCCTCACTTTCTATCCTTGGCCGAAATACCTCTCTCTCTTTTCCCTTCATCTTTTTCGTGACCCTAGTGAAAGAGTAAGTGCCCACACACAGCAAGCAGTAACTCAATCATAGATTGGAAGACTGTGAAGGATCAAACTTGAAGAAGAAGGACATTCGGGCTCAGATCTTGATTATACTCTGCTATAGAAAGGAATCAAGGGTTAGAGATCTGAGTGGAAGGAGACATTAATTCCGCTGCATCAATGTAAGGTTTTCTTAACTTTATATGTGTTTAATTTATCGTTTTAGAAAGTTCATATTTAGGATGTTTAAACAACATACTTGTGAGTAGATCTAAGATCCTGGTAAAATAATTCCCAACAACTGGTATCAGAGCCATGGTAATTGATTTACTTACATGAAATTTGGACTTTAAAACGATTGTTTGTATGTTCTTTGGATGGTATCATGTTGTATTGAGTGTTATTTGATGATTGATTGATGTTTGTGAAATTTTCGTAAAAAATAATTGTGATTTCGTTTCTGGAATTATTTTTCATGTAATTAATTTCCAATTTTTTGTATGGTTTTGTATATATACTATTACTATTCCTAATTCAATTCTAATTATCATTTTGAATTAATTTAATATTTTTTTTTAATTTAATTCAAGATATTAGTGTAATTTGAATTTGAATACAATTAGTATCTATCTTCTTGCTTAAAAAATCTATCTTATTTTTAAATTTGATTATATCTTATTTTTTTTTTTTAAAATTTAAGGTCAGATTTTATAAGATATTTATAAAATCTTTTAAGATATTTTAAAATATCTTATCTTTTAAGATATTTTTTTAATTATATCTTATCTTTTAAGATTTTTTTTAAAAATTAAATCTTTTTAGATATTTTGACCTTATTTAAATTTAAAATAAGATATTTATAATCATGTAATTTTAAATAGATATAAGATATTTTGCTAACGTTTAAAATTTGTTATTTTATTTATTTAAATTAAATTTAAAAATCTGAAAAGATATTTCATTTATCTTTTCTAATTTTTATTTAATTTTTATTTTTAAAATAACATTTAATTTTTAAAAGTAGTTAGCAAATTTTTTTTTGAAATGATATTTAGGTTGGTTGAAACCTAATTTTTCAAAATAGTAGGTTTAATTTTAAATATTTTTTAAAATTTCGAAATTAAATTTTTTTTTTCGAAATTAAATATTTTTTTTTAAACTTTATTTTCGAAATTAATTAAATATTTTTTTTAATTATTTATTTTTCGAAATTATTTTTTTAAAATTAAATAAATCCTACTTCCAACTATCCAGCTAACCTTGTTGCAGGAGTATGTGGTTTAAACTTGTGTGTAAGTTTTAAAAACCTATTATTACTTGATTGCAAATAGCCATGGTTACTTTTTGCCAGATCTAATGATCTGATGGCTCCCTTGGTCAAGTTAATAATTTGTAACAGGTAAATTTTACAATCTTCTTTCATCTGTGTATGACCTAGCAACACGATAGGATCCATCCAAAGTGTGCATGTGTGAGCCTATATGTTTATTTTGTTTTAATATAGATACATATAGGTTGTTGCTAAATAAAATGTCACACCATGATAGATTTTATTTAGGTCCATTTAGTTATTGGACCTATTCAATTAATAACAGTTATTTATTTTAAGGTTAAATTCCTCTCTTTTGGGCCTTGTGTGAGAGTTGGGAGCCATAGAAGTGGGTACGACATACTGAACCCAGCACCCCCTCACATGAACTACCCCAATTGTGAAGGCCCATTTGCCTGATTTGAATAACTGTACTAGGTTAATTATATTAGTTTGACCTAATAAAATTGAATTAGCAACATAATTAACTTTTAAAATATATGAAATTTATTTTCATTTTAATATTTTAAAGTTAATTTTAAGAAAAACACTTTTAGTTTAGATATTATTTCTAGACAAACTATTTGTATTTTTCTTGTATTTAATTAAATATAGAATTTTAACTAACTAAGATTCTTTCTGGAGCTTATTTAATTAAATATTCCTATTTAAGTTATAAATTAGTTGTATCAACTGATTTTTTCTTATCTAACTTAAATTTGAATATTTGATTTAAATTTTAAATCAAGTTGAGGAATCCTAGGCATTAGTTATTAAAGATTCTTAAAATATTTTTTAAGTTAATATCTTTTCAAATATTAACTTAAAATGGAATATTTTAGATATTTTTTTTGGTTAATATCTTTTCATATATTAACTTTAAAAAGATATCTTCAAATTAAGTGGTTACAACTTAATTTTGATATTTAATTAAATCTAAATTTGAAATTATTTAAGTTTTAGATTTTTTTTTATCTAACTTAAATTAGATATTTTTCAAATTTTTGAAAAGATACTTAGTCAAATAAGATATTTTCTAGATAGTAATTTCTAGACTACTTATTATTTCTAATATTTAAATAGGAAAATTATACTTTGTGAAATTAATTATTTAAATAATTAATTTTGGTACAATTTTATTAAGTATATTTTTCCTAGTATTAAATAGAAATTAATAATTAAGCCTTCTCTACACTTAATTATTATTTCTTGAATTTAATACATTTAATTAACTTGAAGAATCTAAATATCTAAGTTGATTTTCATCATGATACTTAAATATTTATTGATTTTTCATGACACTTAATTAAATAGAAAATTATTTTTAGGTTGAAATTTAATTTTTCAACTTAAATTTAAATAATTTTCAATATATATTTTTCTTTATTTTATTAATCAATTTCGAAATTTGCATTTTAATTATGCAATATTTTCGTTTTTTTTGAAAAATAGACTGAGTTGTAAATTAATTATTTATTTTAATTAATTCTTGGACCAACTACAATCAATGATTTTTTCATTTAATTGATTAATTTAAAATATATATATATATATATTATTAGAAATTGAATAAACTAGTCAAAAGAAAATCTAGATAGATGATATTTTTGCTTGAAGTATTTCTTTTCTATTTTTTATTATTTTCGAAAATTGTATTTTTATATACTTTAAATTTTCGAACCCAATAAATATATTCTCAAAGGAAATTTTTAAGTTGCTAATTATTTAATTTAATTCAACTTAAATTAATTTCCTTAATATTTATATTTAAGATTATTACTAAGATGGAAATAATTAATTTTATTTCAATCACCATCTAAGTATAATTTTATAAATGTTATATTAAATTCTTATTTTTGAATTTTAATTCTTAAATAGAATTTAATGAGATTTATTTATTAGAATAATAAAGAAAATACATTTTAAACAATGAGCTTTATTATTATTAAGATATTCGATCTCCATTGTGGGTTTTACACCGCGTTTGTTTTAGTGAGTAATCTTCCCTAATGGAGGAACGTTCATTAGCAATTTCGCACCGTTTAATCTCGCATGATAAGTGGTTTGTAAGTGTTTTATATGGTATAGATCACCCTAATGGTGGCGACCATATTTGACTTGCAAATTGCGAAACAATGGTAGAAGCTCATGAGATAGAATGGCCTTGACTCTCGCCTAAGCGGGACAACGCTGGATTCTGATCTTGATCGAATAAAAGGTTGCTAGAATGTTTAACATTTTAGATGAGCTGACAACTCTATTCAATGGATGATAGCTTTGACTCTCGCCTAAACGGGACACTGATATCAGTTTGTTGAAAACCTTGGAAATTATTTAGGATTGAATTTTTTAAGTATTTTCTCATATCATTCCTACTTGCTATGTGCTTATAATTTCTGAATAGATTTTGTGTTAAACCATTATTTAATTTCTATTTGTTGATTTCTATTATTTTGTAGTATCCTGTTTTGTCAAAATGAATCCCATGTTATCACTGTTGACTGAAAATAAGCTGAATGGATCTAACTTTAATAAATGGAATGAGAACATTAATATTGCTCTCATAGGAGAAAGTGCCTTGTTTGTTTTAACTGAGCCGTCACACGAAGTGCACGGGGACAATGCATCCAAAGCTGTGAAAGAAAAGTATGAGCGTTGGCAGAAAGCAAATGACAAAGCTCTATACTTTATGCTTTCTAGCATGGTTGACACCCTCAAAACTCGGTTTTCTAAAACTGAGAAGGCTGCTGAAGTTATGACGAAGTTAAATGAGCTATTCGGTAAGGCATCACTTCAGTCACGCTTTGACGCGACTAAGAAGTACATTAATGCACAGATGGAACCTCATCAAAACGTGCGTGACCATGTTCTCCTCATGTCCAGTTATTTCCAAGAAGCCCAGGATCATGGTGCTGAAATGGACAGTGCTACTCAAGTTAGTCTTATCTTGAATAGCCTGACTCCAACATTTCTACCATATACATCAAATTATGTCATGAATAAGAAGGAAATTGACTTGTATGAATTAGTCAATGACCTTCAAACTTATGAAAATTTGATTGGAGGACCCAAGAAGAAAGGGAGTAAACCTCATAATCCTGGTAATGGTAATGGGACGATGAAACCTGAAGCAAATGTTGCCTCTGCTTCAAAGCCCAAATCAAAGAAGAAGTGGAAGAACACCAAGAAGCGAGCAAAAGCCATGAAAAAGGCTGCTCCTTCTGGTGATGCTACACTTAAAGGAAAGTGTTTCCACTGCAATAAAAAAGGTCATTGGAAACCCCAGTGTCCTAAACTTCTTGCAAAGAAACAAGGTATTTCCATTTATAAACTTTAAGAGTTTTAGTGAAATATTATCCAATTGGATTTATGATTCTGGACTAACTTTGTTTATTTGTTTTCTTCTTCTTATAGGCCAAGCTACTTGAACTCAATTGAGTTGGATCAGAAAGCTGGACCAAGGGTGAAATCGTCCAGATGAAGATGAAGCTCTTCAATTTTTGAATTAATTGTTTTAGTTTAAAGACAATTTGGATTTCAAATTTTAGTTAGGGATATTTATCCCTGTTTCTCTCATATTGTTGCAATACATTTTTATTATTAATAAAGTTTTATTTTCGAAATCACCATTGCAAATTATGAGATTGAGCTTCATTTAATTTATCTTCATCAAATTATTACCACATTATATTTGTATGTTTGTATGTGTAAGTGTTTTTATTATTGACGCAAATTCTATAATATTTTCAACTCTTCATAGAGTTATATTATATAAACACTAGAAACTATTTCTATGTTTATCAATAATTGTTAATTCTCATACAATTATTAAGAATTTGTTTAATAAAAGGATCTTATGATCTGATAGGGGTGGAAAAAAGTTAAGAAAACTATGCAGTTCAACGATCTTTTATATCTAATGAACTCTGGATAGTATTCAACTCCACATAAACTCTATCACACTAAGAGAATCACGATCTTTACAACCTTTAGGGGTGGATCATAATCTCTATATACTTAGGGGTGGAGGTTATCCATAGTACCCTATATGTATATTCTTAGGGGTGGAGTCTATTCCACAATTCCCTATGAAACACATATCTTGTTTAAACATAGAAGTAATATAATGAGTCAGCTATTGTCAATATAAATTCTTGATCTTGATTGTATGTTCCATTTCGATTTTACTGTTGTAAGTAAAAGTTTGATACCTTTGAAAGTTCTTTGTTAAAGTTTCACACTACCTTAATTGAGTGGGAGAATTTTAAAATTCTATACCCATCTTCATTAGGTTGATAATTGTGATAGGTACTTAAGAACAATACTGAAAAGCAAATCTAACCATTCACATGGATAGGTATAGCTTATCAGAATTATGAGAATAAGATAAAGAACTCTAGTTCAGTCCATTCGAATGACTTGAACAAGGAATTCTTAATCCTCATAAAAATTTGATGGTATCTTAATTTTGATTACTTTATCTCTGGCATGTATTTTTCACTTTAAAATACTAGTCTGCTATGTTGATGACTTAGTCTTAACTTAAAGTTTCAGACTAATACAAAAGTCACAACTAGGTAACTCTCTAAACAATCAGAGGTTAAAAGTATTATTGAACCAGACATCTGCTATTGAGTGGGAGCTATCTGAGATGTAATCAAATAGGGAACATTAGAAGATATTCAAGAAGGATTTATGAAAGTGATCTATATGTCAGATATTAAGGAACTGTGTATCAGTTGTCTTTGTATCTCACCATCTAATTTCGAAATTCTATGAGATGGTGCTTACTTTGGGGGTGGAGGAATTATTGAATAATAATTCAAGCTCTACCAGAGAAGAACTATAACTTGTTCTATTCGAAAATACCAGAAAGTTATATCACTGAAGAAAAGTCTACACTGTATTATCTCAATTACATATTTTAAAATATGAGATATGTCTTCTGTTAATTCAGATGTACTTTTAAAACAGTAAAGATATCAATATCCCTTGATGAGTAAAGCATATAGTAAAGGATGTTTCATAAGTGTATTTATGAACTAGTTTCCAGAAGTTTGGATGGATTCAAATATATACTACACTTGATCTGAAGATCAAGACATCAGATTGACCTATTTGCACAGTTTGTTTTATATTAGTGCAAGTGGGAGTTTGTTGGGTTTTATGCCCTAAATAAAACTCTTTACAATCTGATTAGTTATCAATATAAGAAATTTGAAGTGATTGATGTTTGCATGAATTTTACATGCTAATGGTTTAATATGTTTAATATGTTTATTACATTCATACACACAAAATCAGTTAAATCCAGATCATATGTTTATTCACAATTACAGTACCGTCAACACAGTGGAATGTGATTGTGATCATATGAATCAAAAGTTTTGGTCCCTGTTTCATCAGTGTTATTGGATTTACACCAATGTGATAATCAGCGATGATGTGTACTTACACTTGGAGTAAGTGTTATGTTCTTTCCAGGACATTAGTAAAGTATACTAGTTTCGAATGTATGGAGTATACATTGGACTGGACCGATATTGCAACTAAGTTAAGATATTACAAACTTACCGTTATACATATCTTTCCAAGTCAATATCAGTAGTTGATCTTAAGATTAGAAGAATCTAAATCCTGATATGCTTGGGCTCAACTCAGGAGTGCTATTCATGTTCTTTGATTTATTAGTTAAGCCTACTTTTGGGTCAGGGTGATACGTATATTTTGGGAACAGAGTGCTGAACATAAATATGGAATCTATAGCTTCTACTGGTGTATAGAAGTTAAGTGATGATTCCCTTCGAGCTTAGCAAATAGAAGTAAATGGATGAGCTCTTGTTTAACTGACTAATTATTAGATCACTAAACACCATTTACAGGTAGCTAAGTGTTTTAAGGGGCAAAATACATTGAGGGGTGAGAACGGTAAAGAAATCCCATCTCGATGTAAATCATCTATATAGAGGATCTTTAAATCACAATAAGATTATAACAATGGTTAAATGAGATAGTATATTGGTATCGTGAAACATACAATATGCTCTATATAAGTCTGAGAGTGCAATTCTAAGTTCTAAAAGTGGATTCAACGAAGAATTAATAAGTAGGAATTTACTTGGTAAATTTGGTTCACTTATTGGAAGCTCAGCATATAGATCCATGGTCCCCATTCTAGTTGAGAACATTCTGCTTGTAAGACTCATTAATTGATTCGTGATTGATCAATTAAAATTCTAAAGTTAGACTATATCTAATTTTATGAATTTTCACTAAGCAGGGGTGAAATTGTAAAGAAAAGAGTTTCTAGGTTTATTTATTTATTAATAGACTTTATATGTCTAATTAATAATTAAATTAAATGACAATATTATTTAATAATGTATTTTAGTTATTAAATAATTAGTTTTGGCATTTAAAAGGTTAGAATTGGAAAATTGGCGTTTTTGAGAAAATAGAGATAAAATTTGATAAAATTGCAAAATTAAGTGAGGCCCAATAACACCATATGGCCGGCCACTTAAATAGCTTTTTCAAATTAATATTTTCATTATTTTAATGCCAAATAAATCCTAACCTAAACCTAGTAGTTGCCTATAAATAGAAAGTGATGGCTCAGTCAAATCATAAGTTTTCAACAAGCCTTTCTGACAGAAATTTCTCTCTTCAGAAAAACTGAGCCTTCCCTCACTTTCTATCCTTGGCCGAAATACCTCTCTCTCTTTTCCCTTCATCTTTTTCGTGACCCTAGTGAAAGAGTAAGTGCCCACACACAGCAAGTAGTAACTCAATCATAGATTGGAAGACTGTGAAGGATCAAACTTGAAGAAGAAGGACATTCGGGCTCAGATCTTGATTATACTCTGCTACAGAAAGGAATCAAGGGTTAGAGATCTGAGTGGAAGGAGACATTAATTCCGCTGCATCAATGTAAGGTTTTCTTAACTTTATATGTGTTTAATTTATCGTTTTAGAAAGTTCATATTTAGGATGTTTAAACAACATACTTGTGAGTAGATCTAAGATCCTGGTAAAATAATTCCCAACAGGAATGATCAATAATATTTTATATCATTCATAGACGATTACTCACGTTATGGGTACCTATATCTCATTTATGAAAAATCTCAGTCTGTGGACGTGTTCAAAGCTTACAAAGCTGAAGTTGAGAATCAACTCAACAAAAGGATTAAGAACGTCAAATCTGATCGTGGTGGAGAATACTACGGTAGATATGATGGCTCAGGTGAACAACGTCCATGACCATTTGCTAAATTCCTAGAGGAATGTGGTATTGTCCCACAGTACACCATGCCAGGATCACCTAGGATGAATGGTGTTACTGAGAGACGAAATAAGACTCTTAAGGATATGGTAAGGAGAATGATCGCTCATTCTACCTTACCTGAGTCCCTCTGGGGATAAACATTAAAGACAACAACTTACATTCTGAATAGAGTACCAAGTAAAGCAGTTGCAAAAATACCTTATGAGCTTTGGACAGGTCGAAAGCCTAGTCTAAAGCATTTCCACCTTTGTGGATGTCCAGCTAAGGCAAGGCCTTATAGGCCACATGAAAATAAATTAGACTTTAAACAGTTAGCAACTACTTTATTGGTTATTCTAAGCGATCTAGGGGCTATAAGTTTTATGATCTCACTGTCAAAAATATTTTTGAGATGGGAACTGCAACATTTTTTTGAGGATGTTGAATTTGGGGGGAGAAATAAGGTTAGAGACATTGCTTTTGAGGAGGAATTGAATTCAAACTCAGTTCCTACTATCATTCTAGATAATGTTCAGGCTTCCACACCTGTTATTGATCAAGAATGAATTTGGAACCTCAACAAGACAATGTTGAACAACTGTCCAACCAAGATGAGGCTATTGTTCCAGAAGAACAAATTCAACACCCTCAAGAACAAGAGCCATTAAGGAGGTCCACAAGAGAGAAGAAATGCTATTTCAGATGATTATTTTGTATTTCTTCAAGAACATGAGGATGAAATTGGGATGATGGAAGATGATCCAATCAACTTGCATCAGGCCATGAAAAGTTCTAACTCTCAAGAGTGGATTGATGCCATGAATGAAGAGAATAAGTCTATGCAAGACAATAAAGTTTGGGAAGTTGTCCCATTACTAGAAGGTGTAAAACCAATTGGTTGTAAGTGGATACTTAAAACCAAGAAGGATGAATATGGTAATGTGATGAGATTTAAGGCACGTCTTGTAGCAAAAGGCTATACTCAAAAATAAGGCATTGCTTATATAGAGACTTTCTCTCCGGTTTCATCGAAAGACTCTTTTAGGATAATATTGGCACTTGTTGCTCATTTTGACCTTGAGTTACATTAGATGGATGTTAAAACAACGTTTCTCAATCGCGACATTGATGAGACAATTTATATAGAGCAACCAGAAAACATTGTGGTTGGTGACCTAAAGAATATGGTTTGCAAATTAAAGAAATCCATCTATGGACTCAAGCTAGCTTCTCGTTAGTGGTATCACAAGTTTCACCAAGTAATCATCTCATTTGGTTTTGAGATGAATATTATTGATGATTGTGTATATCACAAGTTCAGTGGGAGTAAATACATATTTCTGGTTCTATATGTCGATGACATATTGCTTGCCACTAATGATATAGGCTTATTGCACGAAATCAAGAGATTTTTATCTAAGAAATTTGAGATGAAAGATCTTGGTGACGCCTCTTTTGTTTTAGGAATTCAAATATGTTGAGATTGTTCTCGGGGTATTCTTGGATTATCACAAAAGAGCTATATTAATAAAGTACTCAAAAGGTTTGGCATGCAAGATTGTAGACCAGGTGACACCCCTGTTGCTAAAGGAGATAAATTCAGTCTTAGTCAATGCCCTAAAAGCAGCCTTGAAATTCACGAAATGAAAAAAATTCCCTATGCATCAGTTGTAGGGAGTCTAATGTATCTTCAGGTATGTACGCGTCCAGATATTGCTTACATTGTTGGGATCTTAGGCATATATTTAAGCAACCCTGGTATGGACCATTAGATAGTAGCCAAGAGGGTTATGAGGTATCTTCAGAGAACAAAAGATTACATGCTCACATACAGGAAGTCAGATCATTTGGAGGTCATAGGGTATTCTGATTCTGATTTCGCTGGATGCCAAGATAGCAGAAGGTCTACATCAGGCTACATTTTCCTGTTAGTTGGAGGAGTTATATCCTGGAAAAGTGTCAAACAGACACTTATAGCTTCTTCCACTATGGTAGTAGAATTTGTAGCATGTTATGAGACATCAAATAAGGGAATATGGCTGAGAAACTTTGTCACTAGGCTGCGTATTTTAGAGAATGTAGAAAGACCACTCAAGATATTTTGTGACAATAAATCAACAATACATATTCCAATAACAATAGGAGCTCATCCAAGTCAAATCATATTGACATAAAGTTCCTCGTTGTGAAAGAAAGAGTGCAGAGTGGACAGATATCCATAGAGCACATTGGGACAAACTCCATGATTGCGGATCCGCTCACAAAAGGATTACCACTCAAGGTCTTTCTTGGGCACACTGCCCATATGGGTGTAGTATTGCTTGAGGATATTATGATTTAGTGGGAGCTTGTATTTTCTTGGCTTTATGTTTGTTTAAGACATTTATGTATTTGGTTATTTTCTGATCAGAACTAAAGTTTTTAGTTCATTCACCCTGTTTTGTTATGTTTAAGTCTGACATCATTTTGGTTTAAGGAGGACCGGTTGGAAATAGACATGTTTGGTTCACATTGCATGTAATTTCCATGCTACACATCTATGATTGATCTATGTCATTCGGCTATATTTGTATATATGTGACCATTGATGGGTTTAGTCATGATTGATATGACGAAAATCACTTTGATCTTATATGGGTATAGTTGATGGACGAGATTGTTGTAAATATCTTTACATAATAGCAAATTTTGAGCCCATGAGATTATACATTTATCAGGTAACATATATATTGCCCAAGTAGGAGATTGTTGGATTAAAATCCTATTGTGGGCACATGATGTATATGCTATTATAAAGTGTGATACAAAATTAAGTGACCAATTATGTTATGGGTATCAAAAGGGCATTAAATTTTCATAAAAATAATGTGTAGATACTATAAAATAATTTATAATTTGTTGAGGAGCCAAATTATAAATACCCAAAACTCATTATATAATGAGCCTAAAAATAAGTAATCACTACAACAAAATTTAGAATTAGTGACATTTCATTTTGTAACATTTGTAGAAAAATGTTATTATAATAGTAATTTAGCAACATTTCATCAAAAATGCCACCTTAGAAATGATAAATGACATTTTTAGCTGGTAACATTTATTTTGAAGTGTCAGCAATTATATGTTTTATTAACATTTGATTTAAATGTCATTAATTTATAAATAATTAATATTAATAGCATTTAGAAAATGTTAGTAAAATATATAAATAATAACATTTGTAAAAATGTTACCAAACATTAAAATTAATGACATTTTCAAATGTTAGTTTTTTTTTTTTATTTTAATTTAACTTTTTTAACAATATAAAATAAAAATATTGCTTTTAATTAATATTACTAAATAAACTAAATTTTTTAAGCAATTCAATTAACCAATTTTAGGGTTACAGTAATTGAGAACCAAGCGACCCCAGGCGAACGACAACAACCTGGCTCTGCGTGTGATCACCTCTCTGTCAGTCTCCGACGGTAAGTTTTCTTTTCTCTCTCTCGATTTCCATTTGAAATTTGAAAATTTCTTTATTTTTTGGGTAAAAGTTTGCAGAGAGAGAAAATAGACCATATCGTCTCTCTTTTCTTCTCTAAGTCCTCCTAGGGTTTCATTTCATTTACGCAATCTCACTCACTAAGAAGTTCGATCCAAGGTCTCTCTCTCTCTCTCTCTCTCTCTCTCTCTCTCTCTCTCTCCATGGAGTTTTTTAGTTATGTAGATATAGATATATACATGTTGATGTTGATGTTGAGATTCGGATATATAGTTTGATTTTGATAGCAGAGAAGTTGTTTAATTTCAGATTGAATTTGATTTCCAATTTTTCGATAGTTTTAATATTTAGTTGAAAAAGCCAGTTAGCACAGAGGAAGAAGCTCACGACATGCTAAGTTACACATTTGAGTGTGGGATCAATGCCCTAGACACTGCCAAAGCTGTAAGTTAGAATAAATTGTGAAATTGGGTGAATTTTGTGTATGAAATTAGTGATAAAGGTTTGAACTTTATGTTGCTGGACAGTACCCAATTCCAATGAAAAAGGAGACACAAGGAAGAACTGATGTCTTTATTAGTAGCTGGCTCAAGTCTCAACCCCGTAATAAGGTTCAATTCAATTACTTGTTCATAATAACTATAATTTGATATGAAAGTAATTTATTTGTTATGTAACAGAATTCTTACTTGAATGTGATAATAATTAATGGAATGAATGAATGAATTCATAGGTTGTTAGTTGCAACAAAAGTATGTTGTTATTCAGAGAAGTCAGCTTATATAAGAGAGAATGCCAAGGTTGTTCAATATATTTACACTTGTTCAGTGGGTAAGCCTTGTTTTGATCTTAGCATCCTTGGGTTGTAGTCTTTGTATTCCAGTTCTTGAAAAACAAAAGCTTTGGGACCTTCCATTATGGAAATGGGAAATTCTTGTTTTGGCATTAAACTGTGGGAGGTTAGTTTATGTAACCAAAATTCTGGTTTGTTTTTTCGTGGGAAATCTTATATGGCTTTTGAAAACACTTATGGTTAAGGTTCTAGCATTGTCTTTTCAAGAAGCTCTGTTTAACCAATATGTGGTTGAAACACTCTCTGGTCCCCCAAAGTATCACATGAAAGAAGATCATTTAAAGGCTGTTGCTGTGGTTAGGGAGTTTCAGAAGATCATTGTCTCTTAACGATACGAAAACAGCAGTGGATGAGCTTCACAATATGGTGTCAGTGCTTGTAGGATTCATAATTAATTGTGATAATCTCACTTCATGCATTTTCTTGTCTTCATAAGCTCACACCTTCTTCTGACTGTTTTTATCTTTGGCAATACATGCATAACAGAATTTGAAGCTATCATTTTCTTATTCATAGTCCACCCCTTTGATGTAGGTGATCGTTGTGAAGTGGACGGAGTTTAGGTACGTATATATAATTTTGATTAATATATATACATATGTACATACAGTGGAAATTAGTTAATGATTATGTATGTATAATCCATAATATTATCATATGGTGGTTGAGGAAATGAATATACTAACTATGGTTTTTATGATGCTATATAATAGGGACTGATATCACTCATAATTTATACATGCCATTCTTTATCTAAGAAAAAAAATGAAGCATTATTTGGTGATTCTTTGTGCTGGTCCTTTTCTTTCATTCCAATTTCAAAATAAATACTAATATTCTTTTTTGTTTTTCTCATGCATGAATTATATATAATTTGCAATGGTATGGTTCTACTTTTTATTTATTTATTTGCAATGTCACTCACAAAAGATATGTGATCTTTCTAAGGGACCAAATATTGAGGTGAAGTTCAGCAAGCTAACCTCAATGTTCTTTGTGCACTCTCAAAGCCATTAAGAGCAATATTGCAGGATAATTCATACTAGTCTCCTCCTCTTGCAAGTTGCAAAATGTTGAAGTACGAGAATACTTTTTTTTATTATTAATTTCACTACAAAAGAGATATTTGTATGTATAGATACCATTCTATTATTGTTTCAATAATAGAAATTACCTTTTTATGTTATACAAAGATATTTCTATGTAATTATAAAAAAATTTGAATAATGAAATTATAAAATTTGCAAGTTCTAAATATTTTTGCTCTGATGTAGTTATGTTTGTATATGTATTCATACCAAAACTAATTTTAATATTTAAACATAAAACGACATTTTAAATAGTAAAATATATTATTAATATCTTTGTAGCTATTATATCAACAAAATTGGTAATTTTTTTAAATTATATAAATAATAATTTAATGACATTTTTACAAATGAAGTAATATAATTTAGTAACATTTTTAAAATGTCACTAAAATCATTTTAAATATAATGAGTAAATATATAAAAATTTATTAGTGACATTTGAAATGTTATTAATTATTATTTTAGTGGCATTTTCAAATGTCATTAAGTGAACTATTTAGTGACATTTGACTTTACCTCACATTAGCATATCTTACATTTCTTACAAATGTTACAAAAGCCATAAATGTTAATAAAAGTCACTAAATATGACATTTTCAAATGTTAATAAAACTCATTTTTGGTGTAGTGAATGGCCCAAGAAACATTAGAATTTCTGTATTCTCTCCTTCCCTAATCAGAAAAAATACTTTAGAAAATAGTGTATTCTTGAAAGATCAAAACCTTCTCTGTAATATTTAACAATGGCTTCAGGTTAGTGCTTCCGCTCATCTTTTGTCATCATCTTCTTCTTTAATTTAGCAAATACTATATAGATTTATGATTTAGTGTTTTATAAATCCTAACGTAACTAATTTGTACTCAGTTTGAGTAATATATATCGAACTTACATAACACCCCCCTAAAAAAAATGGCAATGATTAGGTACGTTTGTTAAATATGTGTACTGGAGTGGAGCAATCATGCACATGTACAGTATTAATATATATACATCGTAAAATTCAAGTATACTTTGGTACTAAATTAAAAATATATATATATATATACATATATATTTACGTACCGTCTTGTTCATATGTTTGTGGTTGTGAGAAATTCTGAACAATAAAAATCTCAAGAGCATTGAGGATAGGTTGGTGTGTAGATGTGGTAGATTGTTTGAACAAGTAGTTTATTCTGTTGCCACTGACTGAGGAAGTGCTAAATCTAGTAGTGGTGTACAAGTATTCAGGAGCAAAAGGTTGATCATTACCATTCCACAACTTGTCGTTTTCATAGATTAAAAATTCTCTTGACTCATTTGCTTGAAGCTTTTCTAGGTCAGCAAAGTGCATGTACACGTAGTATTTAGCAGTGGGATCTTCAGGCTCAATAGTCACATTTTCTCGGATCATAGCGGTGGCCAAAACACTTGATGGTGGGGTGTAATTGATTACGGTACCAGAGTCTACTGTCAGCGATGTGCTTAAAATTTTGGCATCTCCCATATTATAGGGCTGCCATATACGATCATATACATCCTCTTGAAATCTAAATACATAAATTATATTTAGTAATAAGTCATACATTCATAAATTTGTATTTAATTCAAAAGTGAAATATGATAATTATATGTTTATATAGTTGCATTAAAAATCATGAAAGTAGCTGAAATTAGGATGTTCTATTTAATTTTTTGACAAATATTTATTAACAAGAGGTGTGCTAATTAAGGAGACTCTTTTTGCTAATCTAATGACAAATGTTATTTAATTTTGCGACTATTGTCTATAATTAGGCATAAGTTGTTACCTTATTACAATTATGTTATTCTAATAAGATTATTATACTAAATTTTTACTTATATCTGAATGATATTAAAAAAAAATAATTATCTTAAACAAAATCATAGCACATGGTTAGAACTTTTTATTAAAATAAATCATCACCACAATGTATTTTATTTTATCTTTTAAATTAATCAAACCAAACAAAACAAATCAACAACATCATCAATAATCAACAAAAAAATAAGATTCAAACAAATAATTATATTTGTCCTTGTTTTTTTTATTATTATACAAGAGTAATTTACTATTTTGGAATTATATTTTATTATAGTAAATGATTCAATTATTTTGAAAACTAGTGAAATATTGCTATTACTACAACATACACTATTATATAGAAAAAATTTGTGTTATAATTTCTTCAAAATAACGAAGATAGAAAATGCTCATATATATGGTAAAAGTGATGTATATTGGACTATATAAAATAGATAATTACATAATTTTTCCCTAAGTAATATAATGACACATTATGATCGGAAGTAAGAACACATACATTTTCATAGAATAATATAAACATGGATTGGATATATCAAAAAAATTAAATAATAAGTAATATATTATGTATAATTAATATCTAATACCTGACCGATTTATTGGTGGTGGAACCTAAATCCAAGCGTTGATATAGAACAGCTGCCCGAGTAGGGGTGTACGTAGAATTCTTCAAAGGCCTAAGTTCCAAAGCCGAAATAAAGGGTGTGCCATGGTCTGTATTCACTATACACACAAATATATAAGTTGAAGTTGAAATATATACGATCTCCATGCTCCCAACATGTGATGCATTATCCAATTTCACAGTCCCCCATTTATTAGTCCCAATGTACAAATCAAACTCCGGCACAATCATTCTTTCATCATAATTTCCGTACAAGAATCTTGCCCTTATCAAATATTTGTACCCTTTTCCATCTGCTGGCTTTAGGGTGTAGCAATTTTTGTATCCTTGAGGAAAACTTCTTAAAGTTGAAAATTGGTTCTCAATATTGGGCGAATGGTATTCAAGTGATATTGTATGGGTTTCACCTATGTTGTTTTCGATGAAATTTGAATCTGAAACGTAAGTCAAGCCGGTTGTTTTGTCTGTGTAAGTCATATTAGCAGGCACTCCGCAATCTATGCTGATGAACCCTACATCCAAAATTAAATAATAAAAGCAATATATATGAATTTATCTTATGTATACACAATCATTTATATGTATACCAATTATAACATATATATAAATTTGTGTTAATACGAGCGTCATTATATGTTACATGTAATTACTATAAACCTGATTCAGTTTGAGCTTGAACTGCCGTGAAGGCTACCATGCCACTAATAAGGTATGCAATCAAGAGGAAACGTCTTAACATCTTCATCTTCTTTATTTTTCTGTGTTTTTTTTTTTTGTTTCAAGAGTAGGATATGCTAAGGCAAATTTACATTGTGCTTTATCATCATCATAATTATCATCATATTATATCTTGTACGTAATAAAGTACTGTAGGAACTCTGAAACAGTCTTCAAAAGCTATTGTATAATGTATGTTTGGTATATATGTAGCTGTACTTTGTTGGGAATTTAATATTTTAATTTTATTTATTTAAAAATTAGTTGAAACAATAAGACATGTCCACTTGGATTATTGTAACGATCCTATACTAGCTAGTTTCAATTAAGTCTACAGAATAGAATTTTTTTTGTAAGGCTAGAGAATAGAAAATTATGTCATCCAATTATAAAAAAGAATAAAAGAATTAATAACGAGTACTAATTAGTCAAATTAATTTTTTATTAACTCTTAAATATATGCAAATGCAATATCACGTCGGCTATTTTAATTTCTATGCGTTAAAGGTTTGTGCATATTTATTTTACATATAAAATGTGGGTATATAACAGAATTAAGAAATTATTGAATGACTTTTTTTTAAATAAAAAATAAATAAATGTTGTCGTAAAGGGTCATTGTTAGTTAAACTTAAATATAATCAATCCACTAAAGCGTTGCAATTAATAATAAATTTGTTAATATCGTTTATTTTTTTTTGAAAAATTATTTTTAAATTTTGATATTTAGAATTAGTTAAATTTTAAATATTATTTTAAATTAAATTTGAATATTTTGATATAGTTTAACCAGATGATCGCATTTTTATTAATTAGAAGATAAATTTAGGATGAATAATATTTTTTTTTAATTACTAATACAAAGTATAATAGTAATTTTTATTTTTATTTAAATCACTATTATGCTTTCAAATTTCAATGATTATCACTACATTGAATATTATTAATTTTAAAATTATGATATTAAAAAAAAACTAAAAACTAAATAAAATTAATATACGTGACTTGACACACGTAACTTCTATCTAGTATATATATATATATATATCTATTCTATATAAAAAGTGTAACTATGTAACAATAATGGGATTTTTTTTTAATTTCTACGATAACTTTAACGTAATATCTCAATTACTTAACAAAATATTCTTTATTAATTTTCACTACAAGAAATGTCACTTTTGCCAGCTCATTTTTGTGTTGGCAAAAGTTTGGTATTGTGCTGGTAAAATGGAATTTACTTATGATGTGTTGGCAAAAGGGGTTGAAAAATCAACGTTAGTATTAAATCTTTTGCCAGCACAAAATGAAAAGCGTTGGCAAAAATGACTTTAAAGTGAGATTTTAAAGTTAGATTTTAGCCTCTGCAAATGTGCAATGGTAAAACTTTGACATTTTTGCCGGCCACGAGTTGCAAAATGAGCTGGTAAAAGTGATATTTCTTGTAGTGTTTATAATATTATTATATGCATTTAAAAATAAAAATTATGTACATATTTTATATTAAAATTTTTATTTAATTATATATATATTTAAACATAAAAAATATATTTGTATAATCACATCTATATATAATATATATATATTTAAACCTTAATTTTACGATAATAATTTGTATACTTTACTATAACCACACTTTCCTAACTACAAATTAAGAATATTGTATCACTATCATTATTTTTTAAAAATATAGTTTTATACCTAATTTTTGCAAAAAAACAAAATAGCTACTCTTGCACCAGGGCCCACATGGTAAGAGTACCTTGAAGACTCTAAAGTCAACCTTGCAACTTTGACCAAGGCTCATAAATGTCAAATAAGGCAAGACATCCTTCTTGAGGGCCCATGGCACTTCTAGAGGAGCTCGAAAACGTCAACCAACCATTTGGCGCCGGGCTCACACACCAAATGTGCCCAACCTAGGGTTCATGGACCCGCGCAAGCGTTTTCACCCTAGAGACCTCAATCTGCCAAGGAAACCAATAAGGACTTGACTTGTTTGGACATGAAAATGACTTGGGTTTATGCATAAAGTTAAAATAGCACTAAAACCACAAGGAAAGAGGAATAAGTGACTAGTGCCACAAGAAAATGGCGGTGCTCTCTAGTTTTGGAGACCACTACCATAGTAGAATGGCACATGTTACTCCTCACAAACCATGGAAGGAGATTTGTTCGAACGGGTTCCCTCGACATCAAGGAGCAAGGGACAAAAGATAAATATCATTTTCGGCCTAGGAGTCACCTTAGATGACCTATGCCATAAGAGAATGGAACAGGTCACTCCTGACAAACTATGAAAGGAAATTTGTTCAAACGGGTTCCCTCAACATTAAGGAGCAAGGGACAAGTGAGAAAAGTCATTTCCTGCCTCACTACTACAAAAATAGGCTTTTTATCCCAGTTTTAAGGGGCATTTATCCCACTTTTCGCTAAAATGAAAACCGAGATATATGCTAGTGGGATAAAAGGTCTTATAAAAATTGGGATAAAAACTACTTTTAATCCCGATTATTATAGAAAAACTGATAAAAAGCCATTTCTAATCCTAGTTTTCCTTTAAAAATTAGGATAAAAAGTGATTTTTTATCCCAATTTTCCTATAATAACCGGGATTAAAGGTAACAAAAAAAAAACAAAAATAAATTATACTAAAACTAATAAGCTACGAACCACACTACAGAGACAAATTTTTTTTCCTTAACAATATTTTTCATAAAATATACAATCGTACTGATCTAAACCCCAAATAATTAGTACAACACACGAACCACCTTGGACAACAACCAATAGTAGCGAACCACCTTCGACAACCGCGAGTCATCGTCAACGACCATAAACGGTGACCACGAAGCTTCGTCCACCATGAAAAACCATGAACTCGTCGACCATAAACCTTCACACTTGAGGAAAGAGAGAAGGAGAGAGAGAGAGTTGATCAACATTTTAGAAAAAAAAGAAAGTAGAACGAGATTAGAGGATGTGGAGCACAAATCTCTCAATAATAATAAAAAAAAGAAGACAAATGGTACCTAGAAGTTTTAGAGGGCATGGAGCTTGGATCTAACTCCGTTGACTCGTCCTTCGCAAGAATTTGACCATTGGCCTGAGATGATGCATGAAAATAGAAGAGTAGGGAAGGACTGAAGTTGAGAGATACGCCATGGTAGAACCTATTTGATCTTTATGTGGACAGTCGCTTAGAGAGAGAGAGAGATTGGGTAAGAGGCAATGACAATAACCCTAATAAAAATGAAACCCTAAAAGTCAATTGTTCATTTTATATGTGTAGTCGACCCAACAATTAAAAGACCCAGATATATGGAGACTTTTTATCCCGGTTCTTATGTAAAATTTGGGATAAAAAGTCCCACTTAAAATATTAAATTGTGTTTAGAAAATGCATAAAAATAGCCTTTTCAACATTATTTTTTGTCTGTTTTCCAAACAAGGCCCTTATTCCAAACATTTATTTAAGGCTCCAATTGTATAAGTGGGATCAAAAATTTTTATCCCACTTTTTATTTTTCAAGTGTAAAACGTGGGATAAAAAGTCCCTTTTGTTGTAGTGCCTAGGAGTCGCCTTAGGTGACCACTGCCATAAGAGAATGTCACAGGTCGCTCATCGCAAACTATGGAAGGAAAATTATTCGAGTGGGTTCCCACTGCCATAAGCAGGGAGAACTACTTTAATCGAGCTTGTCCTCCATAGCATTCCCAATTACTTCATGTAAACTGCTCAAGTCCCTATTACTCTTTGTGAACAACTTGATCGTATTCTCGCTCATTTCTAGTGGGTGAGAAATGCTGACAAAAGACACTACTCCGCGCTTTAACATGCACTGGCATTCGATTTGCCAACCAAAGAGATGTGGAGGCCTTGGTTTTCGGAGGTTTAAAGATATGAACATGGCTCTTCTTTCTAAGCTGGGTTGGATGGTTATTCACGGACAACACATGGTGTGGGTGCAAATGCTTCTAGATAAGTACTGCTTTAAGATAGGATTTTGGCAAATAGAAAAGCATGGCGCTGATTCTAGTTGCTGGAAAAGCTTGCTTGAAGCTAGAAGAATTTGCGCGGAAGGTGCTGGTATCTTGATTGCTGGTGGTTCGTGTGACATTTGGGATAGACCGTGGATCCCTTGGCGCAACCCTGAAGAGATAAAGGATAGATTTTAGTTTAGACATAATCAAGCTCTTTGGAAGGTTAAAGACCTATTTCTTGATGGAACCCGAGTATGGAATGCTGCCTTGATCAAGGAGTGTTTTGATGAAGAGATTGCAAGTGATATACTGAAGATAAGGCCTTTGCAAGAAGGTCATGATATTCTTTTTTGGAATGGAGCAAATTCGGGAAAAAAAACTCAGTAAAGAGTGCGTATTGGATTAGCCAGAGACAAAGATTCAAAGATCCTAAGCCAATTTGGGAAAAACTGTGCAAGATTGAACTCCACCCCAGACTAAAATTGTTCATCTAGAAATTGTTCTCTGATATTCTCCCCTCTAGTTCCAGAACTGGATTTCTCCAGGGTGTTATTCGCACTTGTGGCTTCTACAATATGGAAGTAGAGTCCTCTTTCCATCTGTTCTGTCAATGCTCTTTCACTAGAGGATTATGGTTCAAAAAAGGGATTCGTTTAGACAGCTTCCATTGGAATAACCTTCTGGATTTTGGTTTGTGGTGGAGTACTATACAGGACCCTGAGATTCAATTGTTCACTGCGTGCATCTGTGAAATGATTTGGAAATGGTGCAATATTGCTCTTTTTACGGATAAACAATGCTCTGTGGATGGAGTGTTCTTCGATTGTCTTCGCAGAATGGATGAATTCTCAAAGAACAAGGCCTGATTTGATCTGGAGGAGCCCCCTACTGCTTGTCCTCTGCTGCATGTGGAGAGTGATGATTACTGGTGTGTCAAAGTTGATGCCTCGGTGGTGGACATTGAAGTGGGATTTGCTGCAATCCATCAACAGTAGCTCATCCCCGATTCATGGATCTCAATTGGGTTTTCTCATGTTAAGGATATCCTTGAAGGGGAACTATGCGGAATAGCCTGTGCTCTGCACCTAGCCTTGTCAAAGAGGATCACAAAGGTGCGTATTGAGATGGATTCGAAGTCAACTGCAATAGCTTTTGAGTCCCACGAATTCCCCTTCAGCGGGCATACGTACCCTCTTTTTTTCGTTCTGTTTAACTCTTTGTAAGTCCTTCTCGGATGTCTAGGTTGTGTTTATTCCTAGGACTAAAAATGTCATTGCGGACTCTCTAGCTCGTTGGCTAGAGTTACTAAGACTATGAACTCTTGTTTGTTAAGGGAAGTGGCCTCCTTCTGTAGTTACTAGTTTTCCGTTTTTTCAATAAAGTCTTTACTTATCAAAAAAAATAAAATAAAATTAAATGTATATAAATTTTTAAAAATATTTGTAAAGTTGAAATCCAAGTTTAATTAAATAACACAAAAACATAATCACACAAATGGTAAGAACATAATTAAAATTGTGAGTTTTGTGGTTGTTGAAGCAAGCCATCTATGAAATAGAAAGAAGAATATTATACATTATAAAACCAAATAGTTGTCTTCGAAAAAGGTCGCCAATTTAGAATTGTCCCATGACTTGGGAACAATATTGTGTGTCTTGCTTGATCCCCTATACTATGTTCCTGTTATCATAATAATTGAGCTTTATTAATATAAGTAATTAATATAGTGATGATAATTTGTAAATTTTTATATTTAATAAATATATATAGTAGTTTTTATATACCTCTTTTTCTTCCTTTGATAACTTTCCATATGATAAAGAAAGCAAGTAAGAGGACAAATAGAGTGGCAACTGATGCTATGATAGGAACTATATATTTTTTGTTCTTCTTTCGGCATGAAAGTGAGGAACAAAGATCTGGATTATCTGAAACACTAAAATAAAATAACACACACATGTTATAAAATTAATAAAAAAAAATATTAATTTAAAAAAATGGACAAAGGAAAGAAAAATACCTCAGTAGCAATGAGCCACTTTTAGATTTTTCAATGAGCTCACTTGGAACTGAACCTGTGAGGTTGTTTCCCCTCATGTCTCTGAAACCATGCATGGAAAAAATATGATTCTTTGCATATATATAATAAACAAATTTAAGTAATAATACTGGAAGAAAAACTTACAAAACTTTTAAAAAGGGTAGTCTAGAAAGGAATTCAGGCACAGACCCACTTAAACTGTTATTTGATAAATCTCTGAAATGATATTACACCGATAATCAAATTAATTTTTAAAATAAATAAACTACAAATGTCACAATAATAATATATTTTAATTAGTGACAATTATAAATGTCACTAATGATAGTTATCAATATGAATCATTAGTGGTCCATTTTATAATATATATATATATATAGGGACTTACATAGATTGTATCATGGTCAGATTTGATATATAAGAAGCTATTTCTCCCTCCAATCCACTTGAGGATAAGTCTCTAATAATTCACATGCATATGCATATGGAAGTGGAACCATAGTTTATGTAAGTTGCAACTAGAGTTAATTTGAGATTAAAAACATACATAATATATACAAGTAATTAATTAAAAAAATAGGAGAATCAAGAAGTAATGTGAATATTTGCTCCCGTGTAATTAAGGTTTTTATAAACCATCTTACTTGGGTTCCTATTAACTTTTTATTACTTTGCTTGGAGTTGCAGCCACAAATTGACAACCAAAGTGATTTCGGCATAAAATCTAATCAAATTAAGCTTTTAATATTGAATTTTAATTTGAAAAAAAAAACAAAATCCAAATCAATAAATATTAGTTGTTTTTTTTAGGAAAAAATTAAATTTAAGTGTAGTATACTTTTATTAAATTTAGAACCATATATATGTATGGTAAAAAAAGTCACTTATCAGATATGTAGAAAATATTTTCTTCTAATAACCTTTCGTATTATTTTCTCAATATTTTTTTTTCCTAGTAAATTAAAATTCAAGGTCCAAAGAAAGAGTAAATGTAGGTTTTTTTTTTTTTTTTTTTTTTTTTTTTTTTCTAATAGTTAAAATGTTATACTTACAAGGATATGATTCTAACAGGATCTTGACCATTAAAGCTGCAATTAAGACCTTCCCAGGTGTATGATTTTGGAGAGCATGGATCCCCTTGCCAATTTTTTTGTACTCCATACATAGACTTGATATTAAGCATAGCACCAACTATCAATACACATTATAAAGGTTTAATTAAGTTAGTTTACTATTCATTTAAATACAAATATATGTACTACATAATGGATAAGACATTCTCTTTAATTAATTAGTTATTTTTGGAAAAATTGGTATAAAATTATAGTGTGAATAATAATAAAAGCCTCATGATCAATTAATTAATGATTAATAATCTCAATTAAATCATATATATATTTTTTAATTTTTCAAATACTTATGTTATTAATTTATTATAAATATTTTAAGCAAAGATCAATATTATATATTAAGGCTAATTAGAACTTTTACTTCCTAAATTTAAATATGTATCAAATTATGTTTTCTGAATTTTTAAGGCCATTAAAAATCCATCTTGAACTATTAAAATTGTTGGACTTAAGAATATTTTTTTATAATTAAGGAAATTGTCTAACATGGATGAAAGTTAAAGAGTTTGATTTGAAACATGTCAAAGTTTGAAGATCATGATTTAGTAGATATCAAAGTTTAAGGAGCATGATTTAGTATATAGACAATAACAGAGTTAGTAAAATTGAATGAAACTAGACAAATATCCTTAAATTCAACAATTCAATAATTCAGGAAAATTTTTAACGACTAAAAAATTAATTTATTATATATGTCAAAGTTCAGAGAGCGAAAATCTTAATTAATTAACCTTGTATTAACTACATTTTGCACAAATAATACATCTCCAAAATTTATTACATTAATATAGTTTATTGACAATTGTCACATTAATATTATTACATTTTAGACAGAGAACACGACTAACATAAAATAAATTAATCTTTGAAGAGGACAATTTATATTAACCTGAAGAAAGTCTAAATATCCAACCAATCTGTGCATAGATGGTCTAATGGAACAATTTTTTTTATATATATATTATAGCAACTAGGTACTATTCAAACATTTCAAACTCTCTGTCTCCCCATTCTCATTAAGCACTTCTAGTCCATTTATCCAATTCCAATTTTAATATTATTAACGACAACAAATTATTTGTAATCATATATAAAAGTCATGTATTTGGTTATAACTTGTATATTAATATTGCACAAAAGTTATTATTTGTAATATTTAATAGTAAAATTTGCATGAGAATATATAACAACAAAAAATTATTTGAAAACCTAATATATTCTTGCCATAGATATAATATTTTTTTACTATAAATAAAAGTTTTGCAGTTGCATGCACATATCTATATATACGTACCATCTTGTTCGTGGGTTTGTGGTTGTGAGAAATTCTGAACAATATAAACCTCAAAAGCATTGAGAGTGGGTTGGTGTGTAGACGCAGTGGTTTTAAAGAGGGTGTAGTCAATTTGATCGCCACTTATAGGTGCAAGTGCAACATTGAATAAAGTGGTAGTACTCAAGTACTGAGGACTAAAAGGTTGATTATCAACATTCCATAACTCTAGATTTTCATAGATGAAGAATTCTCTTGACTCATTTGCTTTGAGCTTTTCCAACTCAGCAAAGTGCATGTATACATAGTATTCAGCTGTAGGGTCATCTGGCTTCATGTGGAAGGCAAACATAGGATTACTCACCTTTGCTGGGGACATAGCAGTGCTCATAACACTAGATGGAGGTTGGTAAATGTTAGAACTCGAATCAATTGTCAATGGTGTACTTAACACTTTGCGTTCTGGAAAATTGAACGGCTGCCATATACGATCATAAACATCATCTTTGTACCTTAATTTTACACAAAATATATTATCAACAACTTTCACATTATAAAAAGTAATATTGGCATGTGACTAGTTATAATTTTTCCTTTTTTTTTTTTGAAAAAAATATCCAATGCACTTCAAACACATTAACACTTTCTTGTTTTTAAGGAACAAAATTATTAGGAAGATTATTTCCAAATGTTCTAAATATCTACAATACTTGCATATTATTGAAATTATTATAGACAAGATCAAGTGACAAATCCATGTTAGATTTAATTGAGGAAGGTATATAATCGTGTATACAAATATGAGAAATTTAGATAAAGTATTTAAAATTATTTATATTTTTTAATTTGTGAAAAATAATATATTATTTTCACGCCGCCAAAATATAATATAATGTGTTAACAACTTAAAAACAACCTTTAACATTTATTTTTAAAATAACAAAAAGCCAATTGTCCGTATGTTTATAAAAATAAAATAATAGGGAAAGAAATAACTATAGATCTACACAAATGTAAGATACCAAAGAATAGAGAGATGGTCATCTACTTTCTCTCTAGTGTGTGTCCCATTTCACTTCGTGTCCATTTAGTGTTCGTCCTAGTTTTACTTATATTTTCACTTTCTCTCATTTGTTCCTGTGTGTGTTAGTCTGATCTTCCAGTGTTGGGTTTTGTTGGCTGGTGTTGTGCTTTTTCTCTTGTCTTGGTGTGTGTGTCTGTAATGCTTGGTGTCTTGTAATCTTGTTGTTTCGTTCGTATTTGGGTGGTTTCTTTTGGTATTTACTGTGGTTGGTAAGATTCGGTTTGGTGTGTTTGTTTTTGTCTGTCACAAGATTTTCTTTGTTCTCTTTGTCTTGTATTTATGGAGTCAATCATTGTTTCCAACTCCCCTCATAAAGGCAAATGTTTTTCTCGCCTTGAAACCTCTGTCAACCTATCTCCTTCTGATACTTCTCTCAAGGCTTTGGCCTCGTGCTGCTTGTTTGGGAAAGTAGTTGCACCCATGGTGGTGGAGGAAATAAATGTTACTGATTTTGTGGCCAAAAACTGGAAGATGCAAGTTTCGGTAGTGGCACTGGTGGATGAAGAGAAGACATCTAATGTGTTCAAGTTCGGTTTTGAATGTGTGGAACATAGGAACTGGGCCCTTGACAATGGACCATGGTGTGTGCGTGGATATACCCTGATTCTTCAAGCCTGGACTCCGTCCATTGATGGACCGATTGACCTTAAAATAATCCGTCTATGGATTCAAATACATAATCTCCCCCATGAATACTTTTCTAAGCAAATGGTAACCTGTTGGGGGAGTTGGCGGGTAAGGTGGTGCAAGTCGAGTTAGAGGAAGATAGGCTGGCTTCATGGCGCAAATTTCTCAAGGTGCAGGTGGACATCGAGGTCGAAAAACCTCTGTTTTCGGGTTGTTTCTTCGACTTAGCTTCCGAGGTGAAAAGATGGGTTCAGGTAAAATATGAAAAAATTGGCATCTTCTGTTATTTCTGCGGTTGCCTGGGGCACCAACGCAGGGGATGCTCTCTCACGTCGCCGGTGACGGTTGCGAACAAAGATGGGATTCCTTTTCCTATGTTTCGCCTATGGCTATCTATTCAATCAGTGTACCAAAATGTGTTTTCTGGTCCTATCTCTAGTGATACCCGTAGGTTTGTTTCCTCGGATGGAAGAAACGACGGTGGTGTCTTGTTATCACTGCCGGCGATCTTGGGTAACGATGACGATGGTTCGAAGGGTACTCTTCCAAGCTCCTCTCGACGTCCGAGACGTCCGGTGATAGGGACCACTCGAGCTTCGGCTGACCTCGGGAAGACCCAGCGTGTGGTGTGGTTCCCTAAGAATCGTCCTCTTGGCGTGGAGAAGGCAGTTTCCAAATCTGACTATGGGGGTGCGACTGAACGCCTGGACAAGAGAAAGACATCTGAGGTTTTACCTGTTTTGAATTTGAACAGCTTAGATAGTGAGTCTCTCAAGGATAAAAATTTCAAAAGTTTGCCCGTTATGGATAGTGGGCCGTGTGTTACTGGGCCAAATGGAAACTCTATTGTAAAGGCTGGCATTATTAAGGCTATTGGAAATGGGCCTACTAATAAGAAACTTGATAATGGGCTTCCTATGATAACTTCTAATGCTCAAATGGGTGGGCCTATGGTTGATTCTAATTTTAAAAGAGGTTCGGTGGGCCCGTGTCTTTTGGGTAGTTGTTCTAATCCGATTGGGCCGGAGTCTTTAGCCAAGGAAAAAAGTGAACTCGTGGGGGTTAACACTTCATTGCCTAACATTTCTCATGGGGCACCGGTGCTTGTTAATGAAGAACAAGCTTTAGCTCAATTCTTTAATGCTCAAGAAGAATTGTTACACGACCTCAAGCATTTTGGGAAGCTCGATTTGTATGAGATTCGTAATATAGGAGGGGATATTGGGGTCCCGGCTTCCTCTGAAGTTAATGAGAGAACGACACCTTTCAAGAAACGGAAATTCGAAGCGTCTGCCTCTCTTTGCTCTAGACCCCACAAAGTTCCTTGCAAGTATCTAGATGTTGTTCGTGACTTCCCCTGGGATACTAAGAATAAAGTAAATGACCTGAAATTGGAGATTGATGATCCTTCGGAGGACAGCTCTAGCTCCCCGAGCTGCTCTGGTATTTTGAAGAACCCGATGGTTTGTTCCTTTGTGATTGATGAATCTGTTTCGAGTGGGTCTGCTTACTCCCACAACCATGTGGAGGAGAATGTCGAATCGCCTCCACAGGATCCATGAGAGGTATTGCATGGAACTGTAGAGGGTTAGGGCAGACCTCTACAGTTCGGGAACTAAAGTCCCTGATTCAGTCTCGCTCTCCGGATTTTGTTTTTCTATCCGAGCTCAAAGTGGATGCTAATCCTCTGGTACGTCCCTAAAGTCTTTACACTTTTACTTTAATATTTGTGTTCCTTCTATTAATAATGCGGGAGGAATCATTCTGGCTTGGAAGTCGGGGTTTAGTTTTGAATGTATCTCTTGCTCGCGTAATCATATCTCGGGTTTAGTGTACTCTAACCCTCCCTCTTCCCTGTGGCTTCTTTCGTGTGTCTATGGCCCTCCCTACATGAATGCTAAGAAAAAATTCTGGTCTGAGTTCTTGAAAATAGGAGATAGATTTGGTGGGCCCTGGCTAATTTTAGGAGATACTAATTTTGTCCTAAGTGGATCTGAAAGAGAAGGCTCCTCAGGTCGGGATCCCTTCATTCCGATTATTTCTAATCTTATTGAGGGCAGAGGTCTTATCAATATGCCCATCCAAGGAGACTTTCTGACGTGGGATAACCATCGGTCTGGGCGGCACCATGTGAAATCTGCTCTGGATAAAGGTCTTGTGAATGGGGCCTGGATTAAGTTATTTCCTAAGGCTATACTCTACACTGTCCAAACTAGCAATTCGGACCACCGCCCCCTGTGTCTTCTATCTGAGGGCATGGAGCCCAAATTCAAGAGATGCTTCAAATTTGAAGAAGGTTGGACTCGCGACGCTAGAAGTAATCTGGTAGTTGCCCATGCTTGGAATTCAGTCAAACATAATTGGGCCCCTGCTCGCGTTTATAAGAAGGTGGGTGCCACTCGGGTGGCCCTCCTGAATTGGAATCGTTCCCAGTTTGGGAAGTTGGATGTGACCATTAAAGATCTTGAACAAAAGCTCAACACTCTCCAAAGTCTCCCTGCTGGTTCCCGGGACTGGAATCAGGAGAGGGATATTCGTCGAGAGTTGAATGAATCTCTGGAGAGGAAAGCGATCTACTGGAAGCAACGAGCCAGAGTGACTTGGCTCAAGGAATGTGACAAGTGTTCGAAGTTTTTCTTCCTCTCGGCTGCTATCAAGGGAAGAAGAAATGCCATTGAGAGTATTTTGAACAAGGATAATTTTTGGATCTCTGGCCGAAGGACTATTGGGAGTGAATTCATTGAGTATTTTAAAGGCATCTTTGCCGGGGATGACAATGGTGCGGTGTACAACTGTGCTCAGTTATTTCAAGAGAGAATTTCGCCCGAAGAGTCGGTGGCCCTGGTTAGTTGTCCTAGTCCTGATGAAATCAAAAGTGTTCTCTTCGCCATGAATAACCATAAGGCTCCGGGTCCTGATGGGATGTCTGTTCTGTTCTACAAGCACTATTGGGAGTCAGTTGGAGCTGACTTTTGCGACGTGGTTTCTGATTTCTTTGTCATTGGTAAGATGCATAGGGGAATTAATACCACAAATGTTGTGCTCATTCCTAAGGTCCAAAATCCCATCCGAACCACTCAATTTAGACCTATCTCTCTGTGTAATGTGGTCTACAAAGTTATTTCCAAAATTTTAGCGAACAGAATTAAACCTCTGCTTCCCTCTCTCATTTGTTCGACTCAAGCTGCCTTCGTCCCGGGAAGGAACATCCATGATAACAATGTAATCGTCCAGGAAATTATTCACTCGTTCAATCGGAAGAAAGGTAAGGAGGGTTTCTTTGCTATAAAAATTGATCTGGTTAAAGCCTATGATAGGTTGAGCTGGAAATTTATTGACCACATTTTGAATTTCTGTGGAGCTCCCCAGAAATTCCGTTTGTGGATTTCGCAATGTATTTCTACAACTTCGCTAAATATTTGTCTCAATGGGGGCCCGGTGGGAAGTCGGAAGCCATCTTGCGGGCTTCGGCAAGGTGACCCCCTCTCACCTTATCTATTCATCTGGCCTGCTGAAGTTTTGTCTAGATTATTTCATACTGCTCTGGATCAGGGTTCCATTCAGGGAATTAAACTGAGTAGGGGTGGCCCGACTCTTTCCCATATCTTCTTTGCGGATGACCTAATTCTTGTCGGTCGAGTGAATTTAATAGAGGTCAACAGATATTGGCGGTGCTTAGAGAATTTCTGCTCTTGGTCGGGCCAATAGGTAAATAAGCTTAAAACGTCTATTTTCTTTAGTAGAAATACCCCGGTGAATTTGCGTGGTGAAATTAAGGAAGCTCTAGGGATCGATTCCCCTGAAGGTTGTATCAAATACTTGGGGCTACCTCTTTTTAGATCTAGGCAGAAAGATGCAGACTTCAATTTTATTCTGGATAACCTCACATCAAAGCTCCAGGGTTGGAAGGCTAAAACTTTGTCTAAAGCAGGGCGAGCTACTCTTATAAAATCTGTGGGCTTGTCTCTGCCAATGTATGCTATGCAAACGACTAAACTCTCTAGTCGAATGGTTAATAAGATTGATGGATTGGTCAGAGATTTTTGGTGGGGGTTTGAGAAAGGAAATCATGGAATTCATCTCCGAGCTTGGGATAAACTGTGCCTCCCTAAATCGCTGGGTGGCCTGGGGTTCCAGAAGACCAAAGAAATGAACCAGGCCTTTCTGGCCAAATGGGGGTGGAATATTCTTACTGGAGGACAATCTTTGTGCTGCAGAGTTTTAAGAGCCAAATATCTGAAAGGGCAAGACTTTCTGAACTGCAAGTATAAAAATTCAGATTCCTAGTTTTGGAAAAGCGTCATTAAGGCATATTCCATTTTGAGAAAAGGTGCCTGCAAGATGGTTACCAATGGTCAGAATACTAAGATCTTGGGGGATCCCTGGATTCCGCATCGTAAAGGCTTTTGCCCAAAACCAATCGGGAATCTCAACCCCAACATCAATAGTGTGGCTGACTTACTGTTAGACAATGGTCAGTGGGATGTGCCAAAACTGCGAGGCTGTTTTGATTAAGAAACGGTCTCTGACATTCTTAAAGGAGGGCACCCATCTGGAGCTGGTATGGATAGATGGGTTTGGACGCTAGAAAGCAATGGGCGTTTCTCGTCTAAATCTGCGTATTTGGCTCAGGCTCTGGAACGAGCTCCTCACTGTGAGGTGGCCCACAAACTTTGGAACAAGTTATGGAATAGCAAAATCTTGGAACGTCATAAAGTTTTGTGGTGGTGTATCCTTTCTAGTGCTCTCCCTATTAGAGCGGTAATCGGAAGACGATTCCAAATTGAGGACTCTAGTTGCCCTTTATGTGGGTTGGGGGGAGGAGTCTTCTGAACATCTCTTCCTGTCCTGTGATGTGGCGTTTCATTTTTGGCGCTCCTCTCCTTGGGGAATCTATCCAGTGTGTGACACTGGCATCCGAGTTTGGGATTGGGTCAAGTTTATCTGGGATCTAAACAATAGAGGGGTTCGAGCTGACGATGTATTCTTATATGCCTCGATTGTAGTGGATACTATTTGGAGGGTGCGCAATGAGAAGGTCCATAATAATTGCTCTCCTGATTTAAAACAATGTATTGATAATATGTGTACCTCTTATACAGATTTACATGTTACTTTGTTTCCTAGCCCCACTCCACATCTAAAGGAAGCTTGGTCCCCTCCTCCCCCGGATTGGATTAAGCTGAATTGTGATGTCAAGGTGGGATCTAGTAGTATGTGTATTGCTGTTGTTGCAAGGGATCATGTTGGCAGAGTCATTAGAGTTCAGACGGCTCGAGAAGATTTCTCGGACGTTCTCTGTGGAGAAGCTGCGACATGTTGCTTGGCGGTATCAGTAGCCTTAGATATTGGATCTAAGTTTGTCATTGTGGAAAATGACTCGAGTGTGGTGATCAATGCTCTCAACGGGAAGGCTTCTTGCTGGGCGCTTGATAATTACATCTCTTTTTGTACTAAGTCTTCTCCCTTGTTTATCAGTTGTAATTTTGCTTATATTAGTAGAACTTGCAACTTTGCCGCTCATAATGTGGCTAGATGGGCGTTTGCTCACCAGGTTTTTGGGTCTATCCCGGCTTCGGCCTTACCTAACAATATTTTGTGTAACGACCGAGAGGTCTAACTGATTTGTTTCTATAATATAAACGCTTTTCTCAAAAAAAAAAAAAAATACACAAATGTAAACTTCTAATTAATTTTAGGTATTTATGAAATAATTTTTATAAATTCCCTTCCAAGGTGAAAGTTAAAATCTATAATGTCGCTGATACAATAATTAATGAGCACGGTCAAAAGTTTCGTTGGTTTACGTACATTATTACTATTTCCGATGACAAATTTTAAATGGTTTAGTAATACAAAAAGTAAAGTATATATACCAATAATTATATAATAGTTACCTTACTGATATATTACTTGTGGACCCTACATCCAATCGTCGATATAAAACAGCAGCAGTAGCAGAAGTATAAGTAGAGTTCTTCAAAGGCCTAAGCTCCAAAGCCGAGATAAAAGGTGTGCCATGGCCTGTATTTACTACACACACAAATATATAATCCGAACTTGGAATGTGTATGATCTCCTTCGTCAATGATATGTTTGCATTATCAAATTTTACAGAACTCCATTTGTTAGCTCCAAGGTAGAGATCGAAGACTGGCAGTGTCATTCTTCCATCATAATTTCCGTACAAGAACCTTGCCCTTATCAAATATTTGTTCCCTTTTCCATCTCCAGGCCTTAGAGTGTAGCAATTTTTGTCTCCTTGAGGAAAACTTCTTAAAGTTGAAAATTGTTGGTCAAGAGTATTGAAATGGTATTCAAGTGATATAGTATGTCTTTCACCTATGTTGTTTTCGATGAAACCTGATTCTGAAACGTAATTTAATTCGGTTGTTTTGTCGGTGTAAGTCATATTTTCTGTGATTCCACAATCTATACTGATAAAGCCTGTGAAGTAATAAATCATAACATATAAAAATTCATTCAAATGAGAAGTTGAAAAAGAATGATGTGGGGTGGTAGCTAGATTTGTATTATTCTTCGATGTTTATGTATTGCATGATAGATACATAAATAAATTAATGTTGGTTAGTTAGTAGGTGATTTTGAAGCATTATATGTTAAAATATCTAACTTTTGTGTACCTGATTGAGCGCGAACTGTTTTGAAGGCTAGCATACCACTAACATATGCAATAAAGAGGAAACGTAATATCGTCATCCTTTTTCCTTCTTGTTTCATCTAAGAAAGAAAAAAAAGAATTGGAAAAAGAGGAAGACTAGAATATAGTATCGTACATCTATTATATATAATCATAGTAATTATCTTTGCATGTATGAATATTGTATAAGAGGATGAAACAGCCTTCCCATATCAAATAATTACATATATATATATATATATATATATATATACACACACAGATTCGATGTTTTGTGTCATATGTAAATGTAATACTTTAATGTATGGCCTGTAAATATTTGCTCCGGGCTACTAATTAAAGCTGTTAACTTATTGTTTTATACTTATTGAAATCATAAATCATCTGTACCTACTTGGGGGCTTTAATTAGTCATTACTAGTTTTATCATAGTTAAGTGAAAATAATAAAAAAATTGAGAATTATTAAAAAGTATTACTGGTCTCTAACATTTTATTTGGTGTTATATTATTATTGGTGTAACTAAGTATTGATTTCTAAATAACTTAAAAAATAATTTTTAAAAAATATGGCTAGGTATCACCTATAAAAGGTGTTGGGCACTGTTGAGAATCATGGGGTTCTAACTCAAAACCAATTGACAATGAGTGGAGTAGCCCATGTTTCTTATATATGGCTCAATACTTTCACATTTAATCCATCTGGGACAATATTCTCCAATAGGCACCACTAGTGTGCAATAGTAATATGCTGTAAAAAATTATACATGTTCCCCACATAATATTTAGAAAATTGCTAAAAAGTATTACTGTGCCTAACACCTTATTTGGAGTTATATTATTATTGATGTAATAATTAAATATCAAGTTTTATATAATTTAAGAAAATAATTTTTAAAAAATATCGCTAACCAATCGTAGAACTGGCGCCGCCTGTAAAAGGTGTTGGACACCAATAACAATGCTCTAATATTAAAGGAGTGGAATCATTAGTCAAATTAATTAGGAACTCTCTAACATATTGACCTATATATTTATATATGTAGCTCGTAGGCTGTTTTCTAAGTGTCAAAGCACTAACTGATAATGTCCCATGCTCCGTCCACAAAAACACCACACAAACATATATTATAAGGCAAATTGCTCATTAATATTTTTTCAGAAGGTTGACAAACTATATATATGCATCCATCATACCTAACTTGGAAATATCTTTACTAATAGCCACTAAATTCTTTTTGGAAATTGGGGTATACTTTTTTAATTAAAACTAGTGGGACACACGTGTCCCCGTGTGTCCTGCGGACACGTGCATCAAATTCAATGTTGATTTATATATAAATTTTAATAATTTTAAAAATTTACAAGTTTAATTTTTTTTTTATAATAAATAAAAGACACTTATGCAAGTACATGTGTATTTTTTTTTATTATTAAATAAAATAATAAATATTATTTTTAGGATTGAAATAAATTTTTAATTTTAAAAAGAAAGTATTTTAAAAATATAATTTAAATTACAAAGAAAAATTATTATAGAAGATTATAAGAAAAAAAAATTGAAAGGATTCATAAAATTTTGTAAAAAATTTTGTAGTAATATTGGTCATTAATGGTGCTAACACTTTTTATAGGTGGTGCTTTACAATTAATTAGTGATATAATTCCTAAAGATTATTACCTTAAGTTATATAGAATCTAATAGCAGACTAGCAGTATAACACCAAAAAAGTACTATGCACCGATAATGTCTTTTAACATTTCTATTATTATTATTATTATTTTTATTATTATTTAGTAAATAAGATGACATAATATTATTTTGAACCAAATATCACGTACAAATTCTAATGGGCTTTTTTTTTCATTATTAATATAGAATTTCTGAAATGCATTTTGAAAAATATAGACATTTAATGAAAAAACTTAAAATCTAAAAGAAAAAAAAAACTTAAAAAATGGAAAAAATAGAATACCTATAAAATGATATTTTTATTTATAAAATTCACACCCAAAATATTCAAAATCACCTATTCTCTATATCGTGCGATTCTTTCTTTTTCTCATTCGATTTCTCTCCGATTTCTTTGCTTCTTCTCTGATTTCTCTCTTTTCTCCTAGTGTGGTTATCATTCTTCATCTTATTGTTCATGTTCCCACTGGCGATGAAGAAAATTAATAAAATCTGAAGTCAAAATAGACAAAGGTAAGAAACTATTGAATTTGATTACATTCTTTACGTAGTTAACATATTATTAAGGAAAAATGATAAGAAATTTTGATTTTAGGTTTTTATTTTGGTTCTCATAGTAATGTGTTGTGCCGTGATTGTAATTTTTAACCAAAAAAAATTCTCATATCTTGAAAAAGTTCACCTTGTATTTCAATCTTAGTGTTTTATATTGCCTTCGAATGTAACCTGATACCTTATATTTGAATATGACTTGATACCTTACAATTGAATATGTCTGTGTTTGTTGTGTTGTTGCTACAATTTATAGCAAAAAAAAAAAAAAAAATACCTTGTCTTGAAAAAAGTCACCTGCTAGTTCAATCTTACGATTTTATATTGCCTCTGAATGTAACCTGCAACTTTACATTTCAATATTATTGTGTTTGTTTTGTTGTGGCTGCACTTTATAGCAAAAAAAATACCATATCACCTGCAAGTTCACTCTTAGGGTTTTATATTGCCTCTAAATGTAACTTGGTACTTATATTTGCATATGGTTGTGTTTGTTTTGTTGTGGCTGCAATTTATAGTAAAAATGTACCATGTCTTGAAAAAAGTTACCTGCTAGTTCAATCTTAGGGTTTTATATTGCCTCTGAATGTAACCTGGAACTTTCCATTTGAATATTGTTGTGGCTGCAATTTATTGCAAAAAAAAAAAAAAAAATACCATTTCTTGAAAAAAGTCACCGCAAGTTCACTCTTAGGGTTTTATATTGAATGTAACAAGGTACTTTACATTTGAATATGGTTGTGTTTGTTTTGTTGTGGCTGCAATTTGTAGCAAAAAAAAAAAAAAATACCATGTCTTGAAAAAGTTACCTGCTAGTTCAATCTTAGGGTTTTATATTGCCTCTGAATGTAACCTGATACTTTACATTTGAATATGGTTGTGTTTATTTTCTTGTGGCTGCAATTTATAGCAAAAAAAATACCATGTCTTGAAAAAAGTTAACTGCTAATTCAATCTTAGGATTTTATATTGCCTCTGAAAGTAACATGGTACTTTACAATTGAATATGGTTGTCTTTGTTTTCTTGTGGCAGCAATTTATAGCAAAAAAAAAAAAAATACCATATGTCTTGAAAAAAGTTACCTGCTAGTTTAATCTTAAAGTTTTATATTGCCTCTGAAAGTAATGTGGTACTTTACATTTGAATATGTCTGTGTTTGTTTTGTTGTGGTTGCAATTTACAGCAAAAAAATACAATGTCTTGAAAAAAAAATCACCTGCTAGTTCAGTCTTAGGGTTTTATATTGCCTCTAAAAGTAACCTGGTACATCACATGTCAATATAAAATTGTTACTTTCAGAGTCAATATAAAACTCTAAGATTGAACTAGCAAGTGACTTTTTCAAGACATGTTATTTTTTTGCTATAAATTACAGCCACAACAAAATAAACACAACAATATTCAAATGTAAAGTTCCAGGTTACATTTTGAAGCAATATAAAACCCTAAGATTGAACTAACATGTGAAATCCATCTATGGACTCAAGCTAGCTTCTCGTCAGTGGTATCACAAGTTTCACCAAGTAATCATCTCATTTGGTTTTGAGATGAATATTATTGATGATTGTGTATATCACAAGTTCAGTGGGAGTAAATACATATTTTGTTGGAAATTATTTTACCAGGATCTTAGATCTACTCACAAGTATGTTTATTAACATCCTAAATATGAACTTTCTAAAACGATGAAATAAACACATATAAAGTTTAGGAAACCTTACATTGGGTGCAGCGGAACATAATGACTCCTTCCGTTCAGATATCTAGCCATTGATTCCTTTCTGTAGCAGAGCATTATCAATATCTGAACCTGGATCTCTTTCTCTGAATCTTTGATGCTGAAACTCCTTTTGCTGAATGTCTTTCTTCACGATCTTCCTCACTATGATTGAGGTATCACTTGCTGTGTGTGGGCACTACTCATACACTAAGGATTTCGAAATTCAAGAGGGAAGAGAAAGAAGAAGTGGCAGCTAAAGATAGGGAGAGAGAAAGGCTCAGGTTTTTCTCTGAAGGAAAAATAGAAAATTTAAGTGTGTAATTTTCCTGAAGCCTTCACTATCTATTTATAGCATTCCACTAGGGTTAGGTTTGAATTATTTGGCATTCAAATAATGAAAATATCAGAGGGAAAACCCTACAAAAGTGGCCGGCCATGCAAGGTGGAATTGGGCCTCACTTTTGCAATTTTGCAGTTTTATCTTTTCTGCATCTGATTTTCTCAAAAACGCCAATTTTCTAATTCAACCATTTAAATGCCAATTCTAACTATTTAATAACTATAAATAATTATTAAATAATATTGTCATTTATCATATTTATTAATTGAACCATACAAAGTATCATAATTAACAAATATGCCCCTATAAACTCTTTCTTTACAATTTCGCCCTTACTTAGTGAAAAATTCACAAAAAGACATAGTCTAATTTGAGAATTATAATTGATTAATCAAAACCAATTACATGAGTCTTACAAGCAATATTATCTCAACTAGTGGGGGGACCATGGGTCTATATAACCGAGCTTCCAATAAGTAGATCAAGAATTTAGCACTAAAATTCACTAACTTATTAATTCTTCGTTGAATCCACGCATAGAACTTAGAATTGCACTCTCAGTATATAGAATGCTCTATATGTTCCACCATATAGACACATCATTAGTTATCCATTGTTATAATCCTAATGTGATCAATGATCCTCTATATGAATAATCTACACTGTAAAGGGATTAGATTACCGTTACACCCTACAATGTATTTTATCCTTAAAACACTTGACCCCGTATAAATGATATTTCAGCTTATGTGAAATGAGTACTCCACCATTTATGTTCGTTTGGTCAAGCTCGAAGGAGATCATCCTTTGCTTACTATTCGCCAGATAGAAGCTATAGATTCCATGTTTATGCTAGCGCTCCCACTCAATTGCACTACCGTGTTCCCAAAATGTACGTATCACCCTGACCTAAAAGTAGGCTTAACTAACAAATCAAAGAACACGAATAGCCTTTCAAGATTGAGCCTAATCATAACAGGATTAAGAACATTTGATCTAGGATCAACTAGGCGATATTGACTTGAATAGATTTTACGGTAAGTTTAATAAATCTAAGTCAAAGTTCAATATCGGTCCCTTCCGATGCATACTCCATGCATCCAACCTGAGCTTTACTTTAACCAATGTTCTGGAAAGAACATAGCACTTCTCCAAATGCAAGTAAACTCTGTTGTAGATTATCATATCAGTAAAACCCTATGTCTGATAAATCTAGGAAACTTTATTCACATAGTCATGTTTACTTTCCAATGTGTTGACGGCACAATAAACAGGATCAAGTATGTGAAAAGGGTTTCAGATGAATTTATACATTATGTACATATAATCATGAAATAAATCATGTGAACCATGCAACATTAAATGTTATTTCCGATCTATATTAATAAGTAAATCTGATTATATTGAAATGAGTTTTATTTAGGGCATAAAACCCAACAAACTCCCACTTGCACTAATATAAAATAAAAAGTGCGTTTCAAATAATCTCAACACCTTGATATACAAATCAAGTGTAGTAGTAGTAAACTCCTCGTAATAGGATCTGAAAGGTTGAATTAAGCACAACCTTTCCTCCACTATTACTCTTCCTTTAATCACAAAATCATTGATAATGTGAAATTCCTCTCTATATGTCTACTCTCTTGGGATACTGGATTCTATATCTTTGGCAACTACTTTTGGTTAATCAGGAAATTAACACTAGTAGTTTAAGGCAATTTGGAATGATGCCAAAAATGTATAGAACTTTCCTTAGACTGAATAAGTACCTTTCCTGCAACCTTAACATTCAGTCCCTCTCTGGTAGACCTAGAGACTTCAGATAGGTTTTTACACTTCTCCAAAATCACTATTCCACCCCCAGAGTAACCACCATCTTATCAGAAATATTTACTAGCACATAGGCAAATTTCGAAATCTGATGTGGTGTAGTCTAAGAGTTTTAAACACACTCTTATAGACTAACATATAATTCCTCTTCTTAATCTTAGGATTTACTTGATTGTCTTCCAATGTTCTTCTCCTGGATTAATCTGATACCTACTCATTACTCCCACTCAACAGCAGGTGTCTGGTCTAAGGCATACAAAAGCATATCTAAGACCTCTCACTGTTGATATAAGAAATTCTTTCATGGCTTTATCTTTTCTGGAATAGTTAAGACTTTTCTTTAGATAAATAAAATCTATACCTAAGAAGTTGTGAAGCTTCTATAGATTGCCATTAGAAAGAAAATGCTTCAGCATCTTACTAAAGTAAGTTGCTTGCATCAGAGTAAGTAATTACCAGGTATACCACAAGCCATAGGTTTAGATAAACTCAAACCTATAATACTAGGAACAGGAAGTTTGTTAAGTCCATAGAATAGACTTATTAACTAAAATTTCCTTTTATGTCCTTGTAATAGAAAACTTTAGGTTATTCCATGTGAATGGATTAAACCATAGTTCTATTGGCTTTCTTCTTAGTTTCTTATCTTGACAATCCATTACTTGTTTAAACTCACAATGGATTTTAATCACTAGTGTCTCCCAAGTCATAAGAAGGTGAGTTCCTAGAAACTCTCCCACTACGACAAGGCACCGTGAATTATGTCTAAGAAAACTAAATGGTATTGATCTCTTCGGTTGTGACAAGACAACAGAGGCAGTGGGATCATCATATGTTATATAAGATGATAGAACACTTTTGGAATCAAGAATTAAATATCTCCTTTATTTGCTACTTGTTTTTCAGACTTAGTCATTTTCTTAGAAAAGTAGTATTTGTTTGAACAAACACTTTCTTATCTATTGACAATGGGATGGTCCACCCCTAATCACTTAGAAAAGCTAACAAACCATGGTTAACGGTTCTAGCTTTTCTTAAGATTTTTGATTAGGTCATCCATGAATCTAGTAATGTTTTACATTAAGTATACAACCATTACATCATTCTGAAATTGTATTACCATAGAAGGAATTAGGCAACGACTAGTAACTAATCATCAACATGCAACTCGAAATTTCTGGGGAGGTAAGTTTGGATATAATTCAAAAATTAATTTAATGATTTTTGAACTACATATCTACTAACTATTTCTCCACCCCTATCAGTTCGCAAGATTTTTAACCACTTACCTTAATGGTTTTAACCATTGCTAGAAATTAATGAAATTTTTCAAACATTTCAAATTTCTTTGCTAAAAGGTATAATCTAGAGTTATCGTTTTAAGAATACAACGAAAAACTCATATCCACCCCTGAATGTACATCCATCTGCGAATGAGATGAACTACTTTCAGTGGATATAGGCATATTAACTCTTTGCAGAGATTGATCTTGTCAAATCCACTATGAACAAGATACAAATGCCATAGATTAAAAAAAATGGTAGTGTCTATTGATGACATAGGTTTAGTTACATCAAAGAGTTCTTAGAATACTGCAAGTGGATCCTAGTCACAGAATATCTAACTCATATTCCATACAGTTTTAATCCATTAATAGAAGATAGATATTAAACACTTGAGAAAGTGTAACTGTATTGTATTCTGGAATTAGAAATATAAGAAAATTTCTGTTTGGATTCTAAAATTAAAGTCAAAGACTTAAATTCAACCAAATATAATGAGTAATTCTTTCTTGGACCACCACTACTAATACAAACTCTAAGTCAGATTTGCCCATACAAGTAGGAGATTTCTAAGATTGAGGATTTATATCAATTGGGAATAGAATTTCGGGATTATAATCATATGCGTCATTTAATTTCTTAAGAGAAAATATAGAATGACATGAAATGATTTATAGACCATTCATCCAATGATATGTTTTGAAGCTAATTCGAAATGAATAAGCTAAGAGGAATTAGGATAATTTCGTTTATAAATAAGAAACCAACAATGCTTCGATTAGCGAAAGACAAAGTAAACTTATTTATGTAATCTTCTTGTTTCATATTGTAAAAATACTAGTCTAAGGTGTCATCAATTGATGAACAGCTAGATGTTGCATATACAATATTTATCTTTCGAGATCTTACACTATTATGTATGTCTAATGGTGAAAATCCATTAGGGATTTATCTCATTAGAAAAACAAACATGTTAGACCAACAATGAAGATTCGAAATTAAACTACAACTTAATAACAGAAAATAACATGGTTCAATATAAATTCATACACAATTCAGAAATTATAAACATATAACAAGTAGGAATGACTAGTGAAAATACTAAAACATACAATCCTAAATAATTTCCAAGGTTTTCAACAAACAGATACAGTGTCCCGGTAGGCGAGAGTCAAAGCATCATTTATTGAATAGAGTTGTCAGCTCATCTAAAATAGAAACCATTCTAGCAACCTTTTATTCGATCAAAATAAGAATCCAACGTTGTCCCGGTAGGCGAGAGTCAAGGTTATTCTCATTTTATGAGCTTCCACCATTGTTTCATGTTTTATGAGTTTATCTCTAAGTAGTCACCGTAGGGGAGAGTCTAAATAGAGACGAAAACTCACAAAACACTTATCAAATGAAATCTTACGGTGTTAAATGCGTTCAACGAATAACCATCCATAGGGGGACGAAGTCTAGCGTCTCGAGGTTATATTGAAAACATTTAACTTTTGTAAGACCAACAATGGAGATCGAATATCTTAATAATAATCAAGCTCATTATTTAAAGTAAGTTGTATTTTCTTTGATTCTCTTTATTTAATTTATTTATTTTAAATATATTATTTAAAATTTCCAATTTAGAATGAAAAATTCTAAATATAAATTTTAATTTAATATTTATAAATTTTACTTAGATGGATATAAAAATAACATGAATTATTTCCATCTTAGTAATAATTCCAATAAATATTTAGAAAAATATTCAATTTAAGTTGTTACAAAATTAATATAAATTAATTTACAGCTCAAATTTAATTTTCTATAAATATATATTGCATTTCGATGACATATTACTTGCCACTAATGATATAGGCTTATTGCACGAAACCAAGAGATTTTTATCTAAGCAATTTGAGATGAAAGATCTTGGTGACGCCTCTTTTGTTTTAGGAATTCAAATACGTTGAGATTGTTCTCGGGGTATTCTTGGATTATCACAAAAGAGCTATATTAATAAAGTACTCAAAAGGTTTGGCATGCAAGATTGTAGACCAGGTGACACCCCTCTTGCTAAAGGAGATAAATTCAGTCTTAGTCAATGCCCTAAAAGCAGCCTTGAAATTCGGGAAATGAAAAAGATTCCCTATGCATCAGTTGTAGGGAGTCTAATGTATCTTCAGGTATGTACGCGTCCAGATATTGCTTACATTGTTGGGATCTTAGGCAGATATTTAAGCAACCCTGGTATGGACCATTAGATAGTAGCCAAGAGGGTTATGGGGTATCTTCAGAGAACAAAACATTACATGCTCACATACAGGAAGTCAGATCATTTGGAGGTCATAGGGTATTCTGATTCTGATTTCGCTGGATGCCAAGATAGCAGAAGGTCTACACCAGGCTACATTTTCCTGTTAGTTGGAGGAGTTATATCCTAGAAAAGTGTCAAACATACACTTATAGCTTCTTCCACTATGGTAGTAGAATTTGTAGCATGTTATGAGACATCAAATAAGGGAATATGGCTGAGAAACTTTGTCACTAGGCTGCGTATTTTAGAGAATGTAGAAAGACCACTCAAGATATTTTGTGACAATAAATCAACAATACATATTCCAATAACAATAGGAGCTCATCCAAGTCAAATCATATTGACATAAAGTTCCTCGTTGTGAAAGAAAGAGTGCAGAGTGGACAGATATCCATAGAGCACATTGGGACAAACTCCATGATTGCGGATCCGCTCACAAAAGGATTACCACCCAAGGTCTTTCTTGGGCACACTGCCCATATGGGTGTAGTATTGCTTGAGGATATTATGATTTAGTGGGAGCTTGTATTTTCTTGGCTTTATGTTTGTTTAAGACATTTATGTATTTGGTTATTTTCTGATCAGAACTAAAGTTTTTAGTTCATTCACCCTGTTTTGTTATGTTTAAGTCTGACATCATTTTGGTTTAAGGAGGACCAGTTGGAAATAGACATGTTTGGTTCACATTGCATGTAATTTCCATGCTACACATCTATGATTGATCTATGTCATTCGGCTATATTTGTATATATGTGACCATTGATGGGTTTAGTCATGATTGATATGACGAAAATCGCTTTGATCTTATATGGGTATAGTTGATGGACGAGATTGTTGTAAATATCTTTACATAATAGCAAATTTTGAGCCCATGAGATTATACATTTATCAGGTAACATATATATTGCCCAAGTAGGAGATTGTTGGATTAAAATCCTATTGTGGGCACATGATGTATATGCTATTATAAAGTGTGATACAAAATTAAGTGACCAATTATGTTATGGGTATCAAAAGGGCATTAAATTTTCATAAAAATAATGTGTAGATACCATAAAATAATTTATAATTTGTTGATGAGCCAAATTATAAATACCCAAAACTCATTATATAATGAGCCTATAAATAAGTAATGGTCCTAAGAAACACTAGAATTTCTGTATTCTCTCCTTCCCCAATCAGAAAAAATACTTTAGAAAATAGTGTATTCTTGAAAGATCAAAACCTTCTCTGTAATATTTAACAATGGCTTCAGGTTAGTGCTTCCGCTCATCTTTTGTCATCATCTTCTTCTTTAATTTAGCAAATACTATATAGATTTATAATTTAATGTTTTATAAATCCTAACGTAACTTTGTACTCAGTTTGAGTAATATATATCGAACTTACATAACACTCCCTCCAAAAAAATGGCAATGATTACGTTTGTTAAATATGTGTACTGGAGTGGAGCAATCATGCACATGTACAGTATTAATATATATACATCGTAAAATTCAAGTATACTTTGGTACTAAATTTAAAATATATATATATATATACGTACCGTCTTGTTCATATGTTTGTGGTTGTGAGAAATTCTGAACAATAAAAATCTCAAGAGCATTGAGGATAGGTTGGTGTGTAGATGTGGTAGATTGTTTGAACAAGTAGTTTATTCTGTTGCCACTGACTGGGGAAGTGCTAAATCTAGTAGTGGTGTACAAGTATTCAGGAGCAAAAGGTTGATCATTGCCATTCCACAACTTGTCGTTTTCATAGATTAAAAATTCTCTTGACTCATTTGCTTGAAGCTTTTCTAGGTCAGCAAAGTGCATGTACACGTAGTATTTAGCAGTGGGATCTTCAGGCTCAATAGTCACATTTTCTCGGATCATAGCGGTGGCCAAAACACTTGATGGTGGGGTGTAATTGATTACGGTACCAGAGTCTACTGTCAGCGATGTGCTTAAAATTTTGGCATCTCCCATATTATAGGGCTGCCATATACGATCATATACATCCTCTTGAAATCTAAATACATAAATTATATTTAGTAATAAGTCATACATTCATAAATTTGTATTTAATTCAAAAGTGAAATATGATAATTATATGTTTATATAGTTGCATTAAAAATCATGAAAGTAGCTGAAATTAGGATGTTCTATTTAATTTTTTGACAAATATTTATTAACAAGAGGTGTGCTAATTAAGGAGACTCTTTTTGCTAATCTAATGACAAATGTTATTTAATTTTGCGACTATTGTCTATAATTAGGCATAAGTTGTTACCTTATTACAATTATGTTATTCTAATAAGATTATTATACTAAATTTTTACTTATATCTGAATGATATTAAAAAAAAATAATTATCTTAAACAAAATCATAGCACATGGTTAGAACTTTTTATTAAAATAAATCATCACCACAATGTATTTTATTTTATCTTTTAAATTAATCAAACCAAACAAAACAAATCAACAACATCATCAATAATCAACAAAAAAATAAGATTCAAACAAATAATTATATTTGTCCTTGTTTTTTTTATTATTATACAAGAGTAATTTACTATTTTGGAATTATATTTTATTATAGTAAATGATTCAATTATTTTGAAAACTAGTGAAATATTGCTATTACTACAACATACACTATTATATAGAAAAAATTTGTGTTATAATTTCTTCAAAATAACGAAGATAGAAAATGCTCATATATATGGTAAAAGTGATGTATATTGGACTATATAAAATAGATAATTACATAATTTTTCCCTAAGTAATATAATGACACATTATGATCGGAAGTAAGAACACATACATTTTCATAGAATAATATAAACATGGATTGGATATATCAAAAAAATTAAATAATAAGTAATATATTATGTATAATTAATATCTAATACCTGACCGATTTATTGGTGGTGGAACCTAAATCCAAGCGTTGATATAGAACAGCTGCCCGAGTAGGGGTGTACGTAGAATTCTTCAAAGGCCTAAGTTCCAAAGCCGAAATAAAGGGTGTGCCATGGTCTGTATTCACTATACACACAAATATATAAGTTGAAGTTGAAATATATACGATCTCCATGCTCCCAACATGTGATGCATTATCCAATTTCACAGTCCCCCATTTATTAGTCCCAATGTACAAATCAAACTCCGGCACAATCATTCTTTCATCATAATTTCCGTACAAGAATCTTGCCCTTATCAAATATTTGTACCCTTTTCCATCTGCTGGCTTTAGGGTGTAGCAATTTTTGTATCCTTGAGGAAAACTTCTTAAAGTTGAAAATTGGTTCTCAATATTGGGCGAATGGTATTCAAGTGATATTGTATGGGTTTCACCTATGTTGTTTTCGATGAAATTTGAATCTGAAACGTAAGTCAAGCCGGTTGTTTTGTCTGTGTAAGTCATATTAGCAGGCACTCCGCAATCTATGCTGATGAACCCTACATCCAAAATTAAATAATAAAAGCAATATATATGAATTTATCTTATGTATACACAATCATTTATATGTATACCAATTATAACATATATATAAATTTGTGTTAATACGAGCGTCATTATATGTTACATGTAATTACTATAAACCTGATTCAGTTTGAGCTTGAACTGCCGTGAAGGCTACCATGCCACTAATAAGGTATGCAATCAAGAGGAAACGTCTTAACATCTTCATCTTCTTTATTTTTCTGTGTTTTTTTTTTTTTTTTGTTTCAAGAGTAGGATATGCTAAGGCAAATTTACATTGTGCTTTATCATCATCATAATTATCATCATATTATATCTTGTACGTAATAAAGTACTGTAGGAACTCTGAAACAGTCTTCAAAAGCTATTGTATAATGTATGTTTGGTATATATGTAGCTGTACTTTGTTGGGAATTTAATATTTTAATTTTATTTATTTAAAAATTAGTTGAAACAATAAGACATGTCCACTTGGATTATTGTAACGATCCTATACTAGCTAGTTTCAATTAAGTCTACAGAATAGAATTTTTTTTGTAAGGCTAGAGAATAGAAAATTATGTCATCCAATTATAATAAAGAATAAAAGAATTAATAACGAGTACTAATTAGTCAAATTAATTTTTTATTAACTCTTAAATATATGCAAATGCAATATCACGTCGGCTATTTTAATTTCTATGCGTTAAAGGTTTGTGCATATTTATTTTACATATAAAATGTGGGTATATAACAGAATTAAGAAATTATTGAATGACTTTTTTTTAAATAAAAAATAAATAAATGTTGTCGTAAAGGGTCATTGTTAGTTAAACTTAAATATAATCAATCCACTAAAGCGTTGCAATTAATAATAAATTTGTTAATATCGTTTATTTTTTTTTGAAAAATTATTTTTAAATTTTGATATTTAGAATTAGTTAAATTTTAAATATTATTTTAAATTAAATTTGAATATTTTGATATAGTTTAACCAGATGATCGCATTTTTATTAATTCCGAAGATAAATTTAGGATGAATAATATTTTTTTTTAATTACTAATACAAAGTATAATAGTAATTTTTATTTTTATTTAAATCACTATTATGCTTTCAAATTTCAATGATTATCACTACATTGAATATTATTAATTTTAAAATTATGATATTAAAAAAAAACTAAAAACTAAATAAAATTAATATACGTGACTTGACACACGTAACTTCTATCTAGTATATATATATATATATCTATTCTATATAAAAAGTGTAACTATGTAACAATAATGGGATTTTTTTTTTTAATTTCTACGATAACTTTAACAGAATATCTCAATTACTTAACAAAATATTCTTTATTAATTTTCACTACAAGAAATGTCACTTTTGCCAGCTCATTTTTGTGTTGGCAAAAGTTTGGTATTGTGCTGGTAAAATGGAATTTACTTATGATGTGTTGGCAAAAGGGGTTGAAAAATCAACGTTAGTATTAAATCTTTTGCCAGCACAAAATGAAAAGCGTTGGCAAAAATGACTTTAAAGTGAGATTTTAAAGTTAGATTTTAGCCTCTGCAAATGTGCAATGGTAAAACTTTGACATTTTTGCCAGCACAGTTTGCAAAATGAGCTGGTAAAAGTGATATTTCTTGTAGTGTTTATAATATTATTATATGCATTTAAAAATAAAAATTATGTACATATTTTATATTAAAATTTTTATTTAATTATATATATATTTAAACATAAAAAATATATTTGTATAATCACATCTATATATAATATATATATATTTAAACCTTAATTTTACGATAATAATTTGTATACTTTACTATAACCACACTTTCCTAACTACAAATTAAGAATATTGTATCACTATCATTATTTTTTAAAAATATAGTTTTATACCTAATTTTTGCAAAAAAACAAAATAGCTACTCTTGCACCAGGGCCCACATGGTAAGAGTACCTTGAAGACTCTAAAGTCAACCTTGCAACTTTGACCAAGGCTCATAAATGTCAAATAAGGCAAGACATCCTTCTTGAGGGCCCATGGCACTTCTAGAGGGCTCGAAAACGTCAACCAACCATTTGGCGCCGGGGCTCACACACCAAATGTGCCCAAACTAGGGTTCATGGACCCGCGCAAGCGTTTTCACCCTAGAGACCTCAATCTGCCAAGGAAACCAATAAGGACTTGACTTGTTTGGACATGAAAATGACTTGGGTTTATGCATAAAGTTAAAATAGCACTAAAACCACAAGGAAAGAGGAATAAGTGACTAGTGCCACAAGAAAATGGCGGTGCTCTCTAGTTTTGGAGACCACTACCATAGTAGAATGGCACATGTTACTCCTCACAAACCATGGAAGGAGATTTGTTCGAACGGGTTCCCTCGACATCAAGGAGCAAGGGACAAAAGATAAATATCATTTTCGGCCTAGGAGTCACCTTAGATGACCTATGCCATAAGAGAATGGAACAGGTCACTCCTGACAAACTATGAAAGGAAATTTGTTCAAACGGGTTCCCTCAACATTAAGGAGCAAGGGACAAGTGAGAAAAGTCATTTCCTGCCTCACTACTACAAAAATAGGCTTTTTATCCCAGTTTTAAGGGGCATTTATCCCACTTTTCGCTAAAATGAAAACCGAGATATATGCTAGTGGGATAAAAGGTCTTATAAAAATTGGGATAAAAACTACTTTTAATCCCGATTATTATAGAAAAACTGGGATAAAAAGCCATTTCTAATCCTAGTTTTCCTTTAAAAATTAGGATAAAAAGTGATTTTTTATCCCAATTTTCCTATAATAACCGGGATTAAAGGTAACAAAAAAAAAACAAAAATAAATTATACTAAAACTAATAAGCTACGAACCACACTACAGAGACAAATTTTTTTTCCTTAACAATATTTTTCATAAAATATACAATCGTACTGATCTAAACCCCAAATAATTAGTACAACACACGAACCACCTTGGACAACAACCAATAGTAGCGAACCACCTTCGACAACCGCGAGTCATCGTCAACGACCATAAACGGTGACCACGAAGCTTCGTCCACCATGAAAAACCATGAACTCGTCGACCATAAACCTTCACACTTGAGGAAAGAGAGAAGGAGAGAGAGAGAGTTGATCAACATTTTAGAAAAAAAAGAAAGTAGAACGAGATTAGAGGATGTGGAGCACAAATCTCTCAATAATAATAAAAAAAAGAAGACAAATGGTACCTAGAAGTTTTAGAGGGCATGGAGCTTGGATCTAACTCCGTTGACTCGTCCTTCGCAAGAATTTGACCATTGGCCTGAGATGATGCATGAAAATAGAAGAGTAGGGAAGGACTGAAGTTGAGAGATACGCCATGGTAGAACCTATTTGATCTTTATGTGGACAGTCGCTTAGAGAGAGAGAGAGATTGGGTAAGAGGCAATGACAATAACCCTAATAAAAATGAAACCCTAAAAGTCAATTGTTCATTTTATATGTGTAGTCGACCCAACAATTAAAAGACCCAGATATATGGAGACTTTTTATCCCGGTTCTTATGTAAAATTTGGGATAAAAAGTCCCACTTAAAATATTAAATTGTGTTTAGAAAATGCATAAAAATAGCCTTTTCAACATTATTTTTTGTCTGTTTTCCAAACAAGGCCCTTATTCCAAACATTTATTTAAGGCTCCAATTGTATAAGTGGGATCAAAAATTTTTATCCCACTTTTTATTTTTCAAGTGTAAAACGTGGGATAAAAAGTCCCTTTTGTTGTAGTGCCTAGGAGTCGCCTTAGGTGACCACTGCCATAAGAGAATGTCACAGGTCGCTCATCGCAAACTATGGAAGGAAAATTATTCGAGTGGGTTCCCACTGCCATAAGCAGGGAGAACTACTTTAATCGAGCTTGTCCTCCATAGCATTCCCAATTACTTCATGTAAACTGCTCAAGTCCCTATTACTCTTTGTGAACAACTTGATCGTATTCTCGCTCATTTCTAGTGGGTGAGAAATGCTGACAAAAGACACTACTCCGCGCTTTAACATGCACTGGCATTCGATTTGCCAACCAAAGAGATGTGGAGGCCTTGGTTTTCGGAGGTTTAAAGATATGAACATGGCTCTTCTTTCTAAGCTGGGTTGGATGGTTATTCACGGACAACACATGGTGTGGGTGCAAATGCTTCTAGATAAGTACTGCTTTAAGATAGGATTTTGGCAAATAGAAAAGCATGGCGCTGATTCTAGTTGCTGGAAAAGCTTGCTTGAAGCTAGAAGAATTTGCGCGGAAGGTGCTGGTATCTTGATTGCTGGTGGTTCGTGTGACATTTGGGATAGACCGTGGATCCCTTGGCGCAACCCTGAAGAGATAAAGGATAGATTTTAGTTTAGACATAATCAAGCTCTTTGGAAGGTTAAAGACCTATTTCTTGATGGAACCCGAGTATGGAATGCTGCCTTGATCAAGGAGTGTTTTGATGAAGAGATTGCAAGTGATATACTGAAGATAAGGCCTTTGCAAGAAGGTCATGATATTCTTTTTTGGAATGGAGCAAATTCGGGAAAAAAAACTCAGTAAAGAGTGCGTATTGGATTAGCCAGAGACAAAGATTCAAAGATCCTAAGCCAATTTGGGAAAAACTGTGCAAGATTGAACTCCACCCCAGACTAAAATTGTTCATCTAGAAATTGTTCTCTGATATTCTCCCCTCTAGTTCCAGAACTGGATTTCTCCAGGGTGTTATTCGCACTTGTGGCTTCTACAATATGGAAGTAGAGTCCTCTTTCCATCTGTTCTGTCAATGCTCTTTCACTAGAGGATTATGGTTCAAAAAAGGGATTCGTTTAGACAGCTTCCATTGGAATAACCTTCTGGATTTTGGTTTGTGGTGGAGTACTATACAGGACCCTGAGATTCAATTGTTCACTGCGTGCATCTGTGAAATGATTTGGAAATGGTGCAATATTGCTCTTTTTACGGATAAACAATGCTCTGTGGATGGAGTGTTCTTCGATTGTCTTCGCAGAATGGATGAATTCTCAAAGAACAAGGCCTGATTTGATCTGGAGGAGCCCCTCTCGCTTGTCCTCTCGCATGTGGAGAGTGATGATTACTGGTGTGTCAAAGTTGATGCCTCGGTGGTGGACATTGAAGTGGGATTTGCTGCAATCCATCAACAGTAGCTCATCCCCGATTCATGGATCTCAATTGGGTTTTCTCATGTTAAGGATATCCTTGAAGGGGAACTATGCGGAATAGCCTGTGCTCTGCACCTAGCCTTGTCAAAGAGGATCACAAAGGTGCGTATTGAGATGGATTCGAAGTCAACTGCAATAGCTTTTGAGTCCCACGAATTCCCCTTCAGCGGGCATACGTACCCTCTTTTTTTCGTTCTGTTTAACTCTTTGTAAGTCCTTCTCGGATGTCTAGGTTGTGTTTATTCCTAGGACTAAAAATGTCATTGCGGACTCTCTAGCTCGTTGGCTAGAGTTACTAAGACTATGAACTCTTGTTTGTTAAGGGAAGTGGCCTCCTTCTGTAGTTACTAGTTTTCCGTTTTTTCAATAAAGTCTTTACTTATCAAAAAAAATAAAATAAAATTAAATGTATATAAATTTTTAAAAATATTTGTAAAGTTGAAATCCAAGTTTAATTAAATAACACAAAAACATAATCACACAAATGGTAAGAACATAATTAAAATTGTGAGTTTTGTGGTTGTTGAAGCAAGCCATCTATGAAATAGAAAGAAGAATATTATACATTATAAAACCAAATAGTTGTCTTCGAAAAAGGTCGCCAATTTAGAATTGTCCCATGACTTGGGAACAATATTGTGTGTCTTGCTTGATCCCCTATACTATGTTCCTGTTATCATAATAATTGAGCTTTATTAATATAAGTAATTAATATAGTGATGATAATTTGTAAATTTTTATATTTAATAAATATATATAGTAGTTTTTATATACCTCTTTTTCTTCCTTTGATAACTTTCCATATGATAAAGAAAGCAAGTAAGAGGACAAATAGAGTGGCAACTGATGCTATGATAGGAACTATATATTTTTTGTTCTTCTTTCGGCATGAAAGTGAGGAACAAAGATCTGGATTATCTGAAACACTAAAATAAAATAACACACACATGTTATAAAATTAATAAAAAAAAATATTAATTTAAAAAAATGGACAAAGGAAAGAAAAATACCTCAGTAGCAATGAGCCACTTTTAGATTTTTCAATGAGCTCACTTGGAACTGAACCTGTGAGGTTGTTTCCCCTCATGTCTCTGAAACCATGCATGGAAAAAATATGATTCTTTGCATATATATAATAAACAAATTTAAGTAATAATACTGGAAGAAAAACTTACAAAACTTTTAAAAAGTGTAGTCTAGAAAGGAATTCAGGCACAGACCCACTTAAACTGTTATTTGATAAATCTCTGAAATAATATTACACCGATAATCAAATTAATTTTTAAAATAAATAAATTACAAATGTCACAATAATAATATATTTTAATTAGTGACAATTATAAATGTCACTAATGATAGTTATCAATATGAATCATTAGTGGTCCATTTTATAATATATATATATATATATATATATATATATATATATAGGGACTTACATAGATTGTATCATGGTCAGATTTGATATATAAGAAGCTATTTCTCCCTCCAATCCACTTGAGGATAAGTCTCTAATAATTCACATGCATATGCATGGAAGTGGAACCATAGTTTATGTAAGTTGCAAACGAGTACTAGAGTTAATTTGAGATTAAAAACATACATAATATATACAAGTAATTAATTAAAAAAATAGGAGAATCAAGAAGTAATGTGAATATTTGCTCCCGTGTAATTAAGGTTTTTATAAACCATCTTACTTGGGTTCCTATTAACTTTTTATTACTTTGCTTGGAGTTGCAGCCACAAATTGACAACCAAAGTGATTTCGGCATAAAATCTAATCAAATTAAGCTTTTAATATTGAATTTTAATTTGAAAAAAAAAACAAAATCCAAATCAATAAATATTAGTTGTTTTTTTTAGGAAAAAATTAAATTTAAGTGTAGTATACTTTTATTAAATTTAGAACCATAAATATATAGTAAAAAAAGTCACTTATCAAATATGTATAAAATATTTTCTTCTAACTTTTCTTATAATTTTCTCAATAATTTTTTTCCTACTAAACTAAAATTCATGGTCCAAGGAAAGAGTAAATGTAGTTTTTTTCTAATAGTTAAAATGTTATACTTACAAGGATATGATTCTAACAGGATCTTGACCATTAAAGCTGCAATTAAGACCTTCCCAGGTGTATGATTTTGGAGAGCATGGATCCCCTTGCCAATTTTTTTGTACTCCATACATAGACTTGATATTAAGCATAGCACCAACTATCAATACACATTATAAAGGTTTAATTAAGTTAGTTTACTATTCATTTAAATACAAATATATGTACTACATAATGGATAAGACATTCTCTTTAATTAATTAGTTATTTTTGGAAAAATTGGTATAAAATTATAGTGTGAATAATAATAAAAGCCTCATGATCAATTAATTAATGATTAATAATCTCAATTAAATCATATATATATATATTTTTTAATTTTTCAAATACTTATGTTATTAATTTATTATAAATATTTTAAGCAAAGATCAATATTATATATTAAGGCTAATTAGAACTTTTACTTCCTAAATTTAAATATGTATCAAATCATGTTTTCTGAATTTTTAAGGCCATTAAAAATCCATCTTGAACTATTAAAATTGTTGGACTTAAGAATTTTTTTTTATAATTAAGGAAATTGTCTAACATGGATGAAAGTTAAAGAGCTTGATTTGAAACATGTCAAAGTTTGAAGATCATGATTTAGTAGATATCAAAGTTTAAGAAGCATGATTTAGTAAAAAATTGAATGAAACTAGACAAATATCCTTAAATTCAACAATTCAGGAAAATTTTTAACGACTAAAAAATTAATTTATTATATATGTTAAAGTTCAGAGAGCGAAAATCTTAATTAATTAACCTTGTATTAACTACATTTTGCACAAATAATACATCTCCAAAATTTATTACATTAATATAGTTTATTGACAATTGTCACATTAATATTATTACATTTTAGACAGAGAACACGACTAACATAAAATAAATTAATCTTTGAAGAGGACAATTTATATTAACCTGAAGAAAGTCTAAATATCCAACCAATCTGTGCATAGATGGTCTAATGGAACAATTTTTTTTATATATATATTATAGCAACTAGGTACTATTCAAACATTTCAAACTCTCTGTCTCCCCATTCTCATTAAGCACTTCTAGTCCATTTATCCAATTCCAATTTTAATATTATTAACGACAACAAATTATTTGTAATCATATATAAAAGTCATGTATTTGGTTATAACTTGTATATTAATATTGCACAAAAGTTATTATTTGTAATATTTAATAGTAAAATTTGCATGAGAATATATAACAACAAAAAATTATTTGAAAACCTAATATATTCTTGCCATAGATATAATATTTTCTTACTATAAATAAAAGTTTTGCAGTTGCATGCACATATCTATATATACGTACCATCTTGTTCGTGGGTTTGTGGTTGTGAGAAATTCTGAACAATATAAACCTCAAAAGCATTGAGAGTGGGTTGGTGTGTAGACGCAGTGGTTTTAAAGAGGGTGTAGTCAATTTGATCGCCACTTATAGGTGCAAGTGCAACATTGAATAAAGTGGTAGTACTCAAGTACTGAGGACTAAAAGGTTGATTATCAACATTCCATAACTCTAGATTTTCATAGATGAAGAATTATCTTGACTCATTTGCTTTGAGCTTTTCCAACTCAGCAAAGTGCATGTATACATAGTATTCAGCTGTAGGGTCATCTGGCTTCATGTGGAAGGCAAACATAGGATTACTCACCTTTGCTGGGGACATAGCAGTGCTCATAACACTAGATGGAGGTTGGTAAATGTTAGAACTCGAATCAACTCTCAATGGTGTACTCAACACTTTGCGTTCTGGAAAATTGAACGGCTGCCATATACGATCATAAACATCATCTTTGTACCTTAATTTTACACAAAATTATCACTTTATAAATTAGTCTTCCACGTTTGAAATTTTTATGTACGTACTAATTAACTTAAAAAAAAATATAATATATCTGTATATAACCGATAGTAATACACCCTCTAAAAAGTAATATTGGCGTGAATAGTTATAATTTAATTTATATGATAATATATTATAAATAGTATACAAATTAGGTACAATTTTTTTTTTTGAAAAAAATATCCAATGTACTTCAAACACATTAACACGTTCTTGTATTTAAGGAACAAAATGATTTAGAATATTAAAAATATTATTTCCAAATGCTCTAAATATCTACAACTTGCATACTATTATGAAAATATTATAGACAAAATCAAGTGACAAATCCGTCTTAGATTTAATTAAAGAAGCTATATAATCGTTCCTTATATACAAATATGAGAAATTTATATAAGTATTTAAAAATTTTATATATTTTTAATTTTTAATAAATAATATGTTGTTTTCACGTTGTCATGATATAACATGTTGTGACAATATAAAAATAACCTTTAAATAATATTTATTTTTAGAATAACCAAAAATCATTTGTGCGTATGTTAAAAAAAAACTATAGAGATCAAAAGGGTAAACTTCTATTATTTTTAAGAGTATTGTGTTCAGCATTTTTTATAAGTGGCGCCTTACAATTAGTTAGCGATATTGTCTAAAAGCTATTTTCATAACTTATATAGGACCGGATACTTAATTATACTAACATAAAAAAAAAAAAAATGCTAAGTGATACCTTGATTTTCTTATGAAATAATTACTATAAATTTTACTTTCAAGGTGAAAGTTAAAAACTATAATGTTGCTGGCACAATGATGAGCGCGGTGAAAAGTTTCGTTCGTTCACATTGAATTACTATGTCCGATGACAAATTTTAAATGGTTTAGTAATATAAAGTAAAATATATATACCAATAATTATATAATAGTTACCTTACTGATACATTACTTGTGGACCCTACATCCAATCGTCGATATAAAACAGCAGCAGTAGCAGAAGTATAAGTAGAGTTCTTCAAAGGCCTAAGCTCCAAAGCCGAGATAAAAGGTGTGCCATGGCCTGTATTTACTACACACACAAATATATAATCCGAACTTGGAATGTGTATGATCTCCTTCGTCAATGATATGTTTGCATTATCAAATTTTACAGAACTCCATTTGTTAGCTCCAAGGTAGAGATCGAAGACTGGTAGTGTCATTCTTCCATCATAATTTCCGTACAAGAACCTTGCCCTTATCAAATATTTGTTCCCTTTTCCATCTCTAGGCCTTAGAGTGTAGCAATTTTTGTCTCCTTGAGGAAAACTTCTTAAAGTTGAAAATTGTTGGTCAAGAGTATTGAAATGGTATTCAAGTGATATAGTATGTCTTTCACCTATGTTGTTTTCGATGAAACCTGATTCTGAAACGTAATTTAATTCGGTTGTTTTGTCGGTGTAAGTCATATTTTCTGTGATTCCACAATCTATACTGATAAAGCCTGTGAAATAATAATAAATCATAACATATAAAAATTCATTCAAATGAAAAGTTGAAAAAGAATAATCTGGGTGGTAGATTTGAAGCATTATATGTAAAAATATCCAACTTTTCTGTACCTGGTTGAACGCGAACTGCTTTGAAGGTTACCATAGCACTAACATATGCAATAAAGAGGAAACGTAATATCATCATCCTTTTTCCTTCTAATTTTTTCATCTAACAAAGAAAAAAAAAGAATTGGAAAAAGAGGATCGGGAGACTAGATTAATGAGCTATAATATATAACGATCATTGCATGTATGAATATATATATAAGAGTTAATGAAACAGTCTTGCCATATGAAATAATTACATATATATTTATATAAATATATATATATATTCGATGTTTTTTGTCATATGTAAATGTAATACTTTAATGTGTATAGCTGTAAATATTTGCTCCGGGCTACTAATTAAGGTGGCGTTTGGTAACACTTTTTTAATCAGTTTTTTGTTTTTAAAATTAAAAAAGTGAAAATATTTTTCAAAAACATGTTCTATAAAACTGTTTTTACTTCTCAATTTTTTAATTGAGAATCAAAATTTTAAAAACAAAAGAAAATCACTTTCAATATTTTTTTAAACAGTTTTTTTTTTCTCAATCAATATTTTGAACTTCGATTAAACTTGAACCCAAATACTCCCACGGCCCTAGCGCTGAACCCGTCCTCTGACCTTAACCCAAATTCGACCTAGGACCTAAACCCGACGTAAATAAAATCAAAAAATAAAAATAAAAATAAACTTTACAAAACATACTTTTGTTTTCTGTTTTTAAAATTAAAAATCAAAAGTGGTTAAAGAACGTATTTTTATTTTTAAAAAACAAAATTTTTAAAAACAAAAATTTTACTTTCATTTTGTGATTAAAAAATTAAAAAACAAAGGTGCCGTTTGGTAACACTTTTGTTTTTTAATTTTTTAATCACAAAATGAAAGTAAAATTTTTGTTTTTAAAAAATTTATTTTTAAAAAACAAAAATGCGTTCTCTAACCACTTTTGTTTTTCAATTTTAAAAACAGACAACAAAAGTGCGTTCTGTAAAGTTCATTTTCATTTTTATTTTTTGATTTTATTTAAGTTGGGTCAAGATCCGGGGTTGGATTCGGGTTCGGGTCAAAAGCCGGGTTCAGCGCCAAGGCCGTGAGGAGGGAATTTGGGTCCGGGTCTAGTTGTAATCCAAAAGAATAATTAAAAAAAAAACTGTTTAAAAAAATATTGAAAGTGATTTTTTTTTTGTTTTTAAAATTTTGATTTCTAATTATAAAATTGAAAAGTAAAAACAGTTTTATAGAACATGTTTTTAAAAAATATTTTCACTTTTCCACTTTTAAAAACAGAAAACTGATTAAAAAAGTGTTACCAAACGCCACCTAAATTTGTTAACTTTCATTTTATAATTTATTCAAATCATAAAACATCTGTCTACTTGGACTTTAATTAGTCATTACTAGTTTTATCGTGGTTAATAAGTGAAGGTAATAAAAAATTGAGAATTGGTAAAAGATATTATTAGTGCTTACTACTTTGTGTTATACTGTTACTAATATAATTAAATATTAAATATCATATAACTTAAAAAAAAAAAAACTTTTAATTAATTTATATCGCTAATAAGTGTCAATTATAAAAAGTATTAGTAACAACTGATACTCAATAGCAACATTCTAAAAAATTATACATGCCCCACATAATATTAAAAGAGTGTAATCATTAGTCAAGTTAATACTCTCTAACATATATCTATAGACCTATATATAGATAGCTCCTCGGCTGTTTTCTAAGTGTCAAAGCACTAACTAATAATGTCCCATGCTCCGAGCACAAAAACTTCACACAAACATATATTATACAGCAAATTGCCCATTAATATTTTTTTTTTCAGAGAGTTGACAAACTATTATATGCATCCATCATACCTACAACTTGGAAATATTTATTACTAATAGCCATTAATTTTTTTTTTTTGGAAATTGGGGTATAATTTTTTAGTTAATATAATTCCACTTCAATTAATATTTTTTTTTATGTATATTATTATTTAATTGTATGTGATATAGTATTAGATAATTAAGTTTGATTAATTTAGTTGACGAGCACATTCTCTTATAATTATTATTAATGCATTAATATTAGTTACGAGTGGTGCTAATATTTTTTATAGGTGACGTACTATGATTTATTAGCGATATTTTTCAAAAGTTATTTTCTTAAAGTATATGAGATTTGATACTTAATTACACCAACAGTACTATAACACCGAAATAGGTGCTAAGCACTTGTAATACCTTTGAGCATTTTTCTTATTGTTATAATTATTTGGAAAATAAGATAACTCAGTATTACTTTGAACTACTAAATATGTATAAATTTCAATTTACCCTACACAATGTACACATACACCTCCACAAGTCTTTACCTGTACAAGTACAACACTAAAAATTCTCACTTTATGAGAAACTTCAAAAGCTACATGGGAAGTAGACTTAATATGCAATATTGGTTTAGGTATAACAAACAAAATCTTGATCAGCAAGTTTAGTTGATCAAGCTTTTCACCCATAAGATCTGCCCGTTTTAGCATTCGTAATGTCAAGAAATGAGGTCCAGATGGTTTCGAGTCTACTTTCTTTAAAGAGCTTTGGCTGGAAATCAAGGAGCAAGTTTGCAAGGATGTTAATCATTTCTGTGATACTAGTAAGATACGAGCTGAACTGAATGAAACAACTATTTCTTTTGTTCCTAAATGTGAATCGCCAACCAAAGTGTCAAAATAAATCCCCACATGTATTGCCTAGATTAGCATAAAAACAATTACAAGAATATAAAACCTTTACGTGGCCTTTGGCCTCTAATAACCTACTAAGAAAATAAAAGTTAGTTGTAAAGTTTGTTAAAACTATTGTAACTAACTCTCAACTCTCTCAACTACTCTCTAAGCTATAAATACAAGCTCATAACAACTGAAAAATATAGATCAGATCAGAAGAAAAAGAAAAGGAGGAGATTTGGGTTAGGGCTCGGAGATCCAATTCAAGGGAGTACCATACACAAAAGGAAGAAGAAGAAGTTAGTAATAGAAAGAGAGAAAGACACAGAGAGAAAAATACTATAAACACTTCAAAATTAAAGGATTACCAATTGTACCTGTGATTTGGAATCCATGCTTGTAAACTGCTGATCTAGAAGATCTAATAGTGGAATCGAGCCAATTTTGAGGCAAGCTCAAACGAGGAAGTACCCAACAAAAATTTTGGGGAACCTCTTTAAATCTGGTGCTATATCTCTATTGTTTTTCATTGCTTTTATTTCTTTATATGTTTCTGTATCTGCATTTAGAGTTCTGGTTTTGATTTGGGATGGGAACAAGGCTGGATCTTGTATATTAGCAGCCTTCGAGTTTCTTTAGAAGAAACTCGAAGCGCTGCTAGGGTTTGGTTCAATTAGGTCAGGGGAGAAGTGTTTTGGGGTTCGAGAGAGTTCTAAGGATTTTGTTTGGGGGTCAAAATGACAATGTTTTGATTGAGTGAACTTGTGTTTGACTCAGGATAAATGGCCTGTTATGTCCTTAATCAACTTGATTAGTTTATTTGTTGGGTGTAGGATAAAGTGGTACAATCCTACATTGGTATCAAAGCCAATTGAGGCAACAAAGTTGCAACAAAAAATAGGGAAGAAATCAATGAAGGAACAAGAAAACTCAGAACATCACGAACAATTCTACATTTCACATAATTACAAGATTAACATTAGGATATTTCTAAACTCAATATCTTTACAAATTCTTGATTTAAATCTTTATATGCAAATATGAGTTCCATTAAAATGGAAAATGACAAATTTGTTGGTTTTGGTGTCTATCGAATTTGGAGGAAGAAAATTAGAGCCTTACTTGCCCAAAATAAACTACTGATAGTTCTAAGTGATATCTAGTTGAATGGCTAGCTGATACAACAAATGCTCAACAAGAAGAACTGCTTGAAATAGCAACTGGTTTAATAATTTTTAACTTGTCTGATTCCATAATCAAACTAGTTGATAATGAAGATACACCAGCAAAAATATGGAAGAAGTTGGAAGAACAGTTTCAAAAGAAGTCTTTGATCAACAAGATTTATCCAAAGGAAAGAATCTTTGGTTTTAAAATGAGTCATTCAAAGACTCTGGAACAAAACCTAGATGAGTTCTTAAGGTTGCATATTGAGTTGGAAAACTCAAGGGAGAATGAGGCTTTGAGTGATTAGAATCAAGCAATATTATTATTCTCAACTCACTACCCAATTCTTACAGGGAAGTAAAAAAAATAATAAAGTATGGAAGAATTGAGATTACTCTTGAGGAAGTAATCTCAGCACTAAAGTCCAAATACTTGGAGATTAAAGTGGAAAGACCTAGAAACTCAAATGGGGATCTAAATATAAGTAGGGAAAGGTCTACACAATAGTCCTTAGAAAAACAGAGGCAGAAGCACTAGCAGATAGAATCTCAAAAGGGAAACATCAATCATAACAAAGAAAGATCATATTCTAAAGGCTCATCACTATGGTAAACCAGGGCATTTCAAAAGAAATTTTGGGGTCTACTTGTTAATTAAGAGACATTGTCAAGTCTAATTAATAAATAACATAAATAGGAATTTTATATGATAATTAATTATAATTATTAAATAAATAGTTTTCACATTTATAGGATTGAAATTAGAAAATATGGAATTATTGAAAGAAAAGATAAATTGTTTAAATAAAGTGGCAAAATTGTAACTAGTGAGACCCGTTAAGTGGCCGACCACTGGAAGGGTTTTTTGTCTATTATTTTATTCTTTTTTAATCCATATAATTAAATCCTAAACCCTAGTTAAAATACTATAAAAGGAACATGATACTCTCATTCTCATTAAATCTTTAAAGCCATCTAAATCTAATTTTCTATCTTTGTCAGACAACTAGTAGACGAGAGACTCCTTTTATAGTGATTTTGCCCCTCTTGTTATTCTTCATCAAATTCAAGCCTTTAGTGATAGAGTATCATGTCTACACATAGCAAGTCAAGTACTCAATCTTTATGCGAAAGACTGTGGTTAACCAAACTAAAGGAGAGAAGGAGATCCAGGCTCAAATCTTGTTATTACTCTATGATAAAAAGGAAAAAGGGTTAGAGATCTGAGCATAATGAGTCATGTTATTCTGCTGCCATTAATTTAAGACTTTCTAAACTTTATGTGTTTATTTCATCGTATTAGAGAATTCATATTCAGGATGTTAATCAAACATACATGTTTGTAAATCTAGATCCTGGTAAGATAACTTCCAACAGCACTATCCTCATTGGTATTGGGGTAAGACTCCCCACTGCTATACCTACTCCAGTCTTGCCTTGGTAGGACATCTTCCCTTCTTTCTTTGTCTCAGGGCAAGCCCTAAAATTGGCCAGTCATGTCATATGCCCATTAGGGAAAAATTTGATCATTATTAGGCTGATAGGGTGGCAGCCTTGTTTGGGATACAGTTGGTCCCCATAGCCGTGAGGTTTGCCTGTGATCCCTAGGGCGCCAAGTTCCCTTTGGAACATAGGGACCTTTTCCCCAAAGGAAATCCCTAATGAGTGGTGGCTGTTCAATCTTAGATTCAACTCTCTTGTTGAACTGTCTGATCAGTTTGTTAGCCTCCCTATTTTGGTGGTTCAACTCCACCTGATGGGCTTGTAGGATTGTGGCCTATCGATCCATCCATTCTTAGAATTTACATTTTTGTAGGGCAAAAACATCACTCACAGTAGCGTGTGTTTCTTTTGTTCACAGTGAAGGAAGTTCGTGTGAATATGCACTTTCTCTATGATCTCTCTCAACCTGTCTAGTGCAGGGTCATCCCCTAGGTCCACCTGGGGTTTGTTGATGCCAGATTGGCCAACCCTTGGTCCAATCTCACAAGCATAAACTTGAGAACAAGCCCGCGTGTTAGGAATTTCAGTCATTGGCTAAATAGTGGGTCCAGCAACAGGTTTCTCTTCTAGTCGGACCTCTGTGGTAGAGGTGTTGGCTAGTTGGCCTAGCCGAGCCGTGGTAGCCAGATAACCACATTCAGGTTGGTCATAGTTGGGTGGTACTTGGACATTGGGGTCCACTGCCATAGGGTCTCGTGGTTCAGTAGAACCTCCGCATCTTGTGACAGCCATATAGAATGAAATTTAAGAAAATGGATGAGATGCAAGCTTTCTAAATAAGAATTTTGGGCTCTCAATGAAAGCACTAAAATATTGATTGTGAATTTAGCCAACCAATCCAGAGTTTGACTAGGATTAGATTTTGCTTATGACTGCCATGTGCGGAACAATAATAAATGTAAAAGACACAAGAATTTATAGAGGTTCGACCCCTTTGATTAGGTAATGACCTACTCTCCTTTTGTTGTATTTACTCTTGAGATGATACCACACAAATTACAGGCGGAAACCTTGTAATTTCTAGCTCTGACTTTCGTTAGTATTTTTTCTTGGTCAATCAATCATGAAATTTATTACTCCAATAACAATTTACAACCTATTAGCATGTAACGCCCTAATGCTAAGGCACGCTACAGTGTTTTTTCAATTATTGTGCAATCTTTGCTAATCAAAGAAGTTTCTCGAAAAACGTGTCAAATTAAAACTTTTGCATTAAATATTAAACTTTGTAATATAATAAAATATTTACAAGTGCCGGGATCCCGATTTTAAACTTTGTAAAATTAACTTTTCAAAATATACATTTATTACAGGTCGCACAACGACTACCAAAATACAAATCCCCAGATGTCCTGTTAGGCTATTTTTAGCCTATGTTTTGGATCCAATTTATGTGCATCTTTAGCTGTGTTGGGACGGAATTACGCTTGTTTTCTATGTTTTCAGGTTCTTTGGAGTAAAAGAGGTCTCGGGTGCAGAAATTCATTGAAAGACGTGCTGAGCCGAAGAAAAACTTAATTTTTGAGTTTTTCCATATCTGGCCGCGGCGATGAAGAGGCTCGCCGCGGCGAGTTACGAGTAACAGAAAGCACCTAAAATTGGCAAATTCTCGCCGCGGCGAGAGGAAGCTTGGCCGCGGCGAGATCCCGTACGGACCAGGGGTATTTTCGTCCATCGAACCCTAAATTTCAAGTATAAATAGAAAACTGCGATTGGAAGTCAGGGAGAGCGATTTGGAACCCTAAAACACAGCTAAGAGCGGCAGGAAGAGCATAGAGATTCAAGTGAAGATCCAGAGTTCATCCACCAACAGTTCTTTTCTTTATTCCTCTTTAATTTATTTATGTTGAATATTGCTATAGGAATGGTTATGGATTTATTTCTGAACTAAATTTCCCATTTAGGGAGGATGATGATTGTTGTTTAATGTTTTGCCTAGTTAATGTTTAATTACCATTCCTCAATTCTTGTGTGTGAAATTATCTTAATTTGTTCTTAATTTCATGTTTAAGATTGATCACCTTGTGCATGCTTTATGATCTCAATTCAAAATCTGAAAAGTGAGAATTGAGAATGCTAAAATTAAGATAATCAATGTTCTATGTGAAACGAAAGTATTTACATGACTTATGTGACGAGTAGATTATTACTTAATGCTGATTTCATGTTAGTTTAATTAAGGAATTAATTAGATAACATGAGATTTAGAATCTAGAAGATCTGAAAGGAGCTAGGTTATTTCATAATCTGTCATTCACTCCAAGAATAGGATAGTAATTAATCATTAACAATTTGGGTAAACAACAACAGGATTCTCCTCCCTATTGTCTCATCTTGCTCAACTTTAAACTGTGTTATTAAGTTTTCTGAATTTCTTTCATATTTTACTGTTTTTAAATCATAATTGCTTTTGATTTACCGAATAGAATCATAAGTATAATTTAGTAGTGCTTAATCCAATTCCCTGTGGGATCGACCTCACCTGTGTGAGATTTACTACTTGATTGCGTATACTTGCGTAGTGTTTAAAAATATAGCAACATGTCCCGAGACCGAACACTCCAGGTCGCGCTGCTTTGACATGTACAATCTCACCCGAGCTCAGGTTCACTCCTGTTCAGCCTTCGCCTTTCCTTTACCTACACATGAAAGTAGAAACTGTGAGTCGACAGACTCAGTAAGAAATGCATATAACATATCACATAAATTCCGACCTGTAAATAGGCGCCCATACACCTATCTACAGGGCTTAACAGATGAGCAAGAACGTTCTAACTGCTTGTGCTACTGACCATGATATCACTCCTACTAGCACTATAATCGTCTTTGTGGGGCCCAGCACTATGTTTGTGCCGCTATGATAGCATCAATAGCATCCAAAAGTATGATTGGCCATGATATCACTCTTAACCAGTACGATGCCTGTACTGCTGAACCGACACAATGGTTGTGTCGCTATGATAGTACCAAAACATACTTTCCAGGGTGAATAACACTCTTAACCAGTACGATGCATGTATAGCTGAACCGACACAATGGTTGTGTCGCTATGATATCACCCAAACACATACAAGGATACACACAGCATGCATATATATATCATACATATACATACACCCAGATATTTATATCACACGTTATATTCAGTTCTTACCTGTTTTCCGAATTCAAACGTGCTGGCCGACCTGAACGGAAATCTCGTGCTAGATGGATGCCCTAATCACATTTTGAAACCGGCTAAGTTACATGATTCAAAACCCTAATCCCGGGAAATCCAAAACCAAAACCCTAGGTTCTGCTATGCTCCTAATGGGTTATTTTAACTCTGGAAATGGGGAAACACCCACCCGAGGCATCGAAATAGCAAAAATTGAGAAAATGAAAGGCCCGGGGAACCCTGCCAAAACCGGCTAGCCGGTTTGCACCAGGTTTCCCAAAACCGGCTAGCCGGTTTGCACCAGGTTTCCCAAAACCTTTCATTCAATGCCCAATCTTCCACCAAATGCAATGAAACCTTCCAGAGTACCTAATTAGGGCATAAACAATAATTTCCAGCCAATAATTCACAGAACAATCCATCAAAACCCAAGTTGCCATTAAAGCCCAAAGCTTTGAACTCAAAGCTCAAAGTTGCATAAAACTTACAATCAATCACTACACCAGCTACTAGGAACTTAAATTAACTCAAACTAACCCTAGAATCCGAAATTCAAACAACTCTAACCCTAACAGCCCATGATTTACAATTTCACTACTTCAACTAATTCAAAACTTGAAATTTAGAGAAGAGACCATTAGGGCTTACCTTAGATTGATTTCCCCCCTTGAATCCTTGCTGAAAACTCAGAAAAATGGCAAAGAAAATTGGTTCTTGCCCCTTGATTGTTCCAGCCGAAAGAAAGAGAGAAAGAGAGAGTTCATGAAATGTCTAATTTCCTTATTTTTCTTCAAATGAGATAAATGAGTTTGGCTAAGCTTAACTCTTGCTGAAATAAATTGCTAGGTGTCACTTTCTTAGGGCAGCCACCTATCCTTCAATAAAGGAAATGACTAAAATGCCCTCCAACTTAAAACTTAGGTGCTTCACCAAACTAGGGTTAAAATGGTCAAATCCCATAACCCCGCTCAAACCCGATAATTAATTTTCTCTAAAATATTCCCCACTAAGAAATAAGGTTCTAAACTTACCCATGTGATCAATCTAGCCATCCATCGCATTTTCCGTTGTCGCCGAACAAAAATTACAAAAATATTATATTCCACATATAAACTAAATAATACCCCTAGAGTCTAATAAAATCTCCGGAATTGAGAAATTATAACTCTAATATTTATTTCAAAATATTGGGATCCATTATTAAAGAAATTTACAATAATAATAAAATAATAAAAATTAGTGCTAATTGCCTTTACTAATCCAAATTACTAAAGCGGTCATTACAATTATCCCCCCGTTAAAAGGATTTCGTCCCCGAAATCTAACTTGAATAGCTCTGGATGTTGAGTCCTTATATCCGACTCCGATTCTCAGGTGGCTTCTTCCACCTTACTATTCCTCCAGAGTACTTTAACCAGTCCAATAGTCTTATTCCGAAGAACTTTTTCATTTTTATCCAAAATCTGTACAGGTTGCTCCTCATAAAATAAATCTAGTTGCAGTTCAAGGGCTTCATAACTCAAGACATGGTCGGGTCTGATACGTATTTCCTCAGCATAGATATGTGAAATACGTTATGAACAGCCAATAACGCTGCTAGCCGATATGCTACCTGCCCGACCTTCTCGAGTATCTGAAATGGCCCAATGAACCTAGGGCTTAACTTACCCTTCTTCCCGAAGCGTCTAATACCCTTCATTGGTGAAATCCGCAGGAAAACATGTTCTCCTGCCTGAAATGTAACATCTCTACGCTTCGGATCAGCATAACTTTTTTGCCTGCTTTGAGCAGCAAGCATCCGAGCCTTGATCTTATCAATAGCTTCATTGGTCCTCTGCACTAACTCTAGACCCAAGTACTTCCTTTCTCCTGTCTCGTCCCAATGAATAGGAGAACGACATTTTCTACCATATAACATTTCATAGGGAGCCATCCCTATTGTACTCTGGTAGCTATTGTTGTGGGAGAATTCAATTAAAGGCAAGTACTTACTCTAAAAACCCTCAAAGTTCATAGCACAGGCTCGTAGTAAGTCTTCCAAAATTTGAATAGTTCTTTCTGATTGACCATCAGTCTGAGAGTGATAGGCTGTACTGAATCTTAACTTGGTACCCATAGCCTTCTGAAGACTCACCCAAAACTTCGATGTAAACTTTGGATCCCTATCTGACACAATAGATTTAGGGGCTCCATGGAGACAAACTATCTCCTTCACATACAACCAGTGTATTGATCCACTGAATATGTAACTTTCACTGGTAGAAAGTGAGCTGACTTTGTGAATCTTTCCACGATGACCCATACTAAATCATACATCCCCGTAGTTTTAGGTAAACCAGTTACGAAATTCATTGCAATGTCCCCCCCACTTCCATTCAGGAAGGGCTAAAGGTTGCAGTAACCTTGCCGGCCTCTGATGTTCTGCTTTAATCTGCTGGCAGGTTAAACATTTGAACACGTAGTCCACCACATCTCCTTTCATCCCATATCACCAAAAATAGGGTTTCAAATCCTAATACATTTTGGTGGTTCCCGGATGAAACGAATAAGGTGTGGTATGAGCTTCATCCAGTATTTCTTTCTTAAGCTCATCAACACTAGGAACACAAACTCGAGCTTTATATAACATCATTTCATTGTTCGAGACTGAAAAGCCTCTAGGCCGACCAGTTATTACTTTGTCTCGAACCTTAACTAGCTCGGGATCTTCCCGCTGTGCCTTTCTGATTCTCTCTAACAGATCAGATTGGAGTGTTACATTATGTAATTTCCCGACCATGAACTCAATCCCTGCACTAACCATTTCCGAGGCTAGTTGAGGGGCTATCATAACTGGGGTACAAATTTGCCCGGAACCTTTTCTGCTTAGAGCATCGGCTACAACATTGGCTTTCCCAGGGTGATACAAAATTTCACAATCGTAGTCCTTAACCAGCTCCATTCTCTGCCTCATACTCAAATCTTTTTGGGTGAAAAAGCATTTGAGACTTTTATGATCAATATAATTCTCACACTTTTCACCATAAAGATAATGTTGCCATATCTTCAAAGCAAAAACCACAGCAGCGAGCTCTAAATCAAGAGTTGGATAGCGCTGCTCATAATCTTTCAGTTGACGAAAGGCATAAGCTATGACTCTGTTAGCTTGCATCAGAACACATCCCAGACCTTGTTTGGATGTATCACAGTACACCACAAATTTCTCTTAATCTGATAGCAAAGCTAACACCGGAGCTGTTATCAAACGTTGCTTCAACTCCTGCAAGCTTGTTTCACACTTATCTGACCACACAAACCTCTGATTTTTCTTGATCAATTCGGTTAGGGGCATAAAAAGTTTAGAAAATCCTTCGACGAAACGTCGATAATACCCTGCTAACCCGAGAAAACTTCGAATTTCCGTCACAGACTTGGGCCTCGGCCAATTCTTCACTGATTCCACCTTGTTTGGATCAACCATAATTCCATTTTTTTGCCAACAATATGACCCAGAAAAGACACCTCAGACAACCAGAATTCGCACTTTTGAACTTTGCATATAACTTGTGATCCCTAAGTCGCCGCAATACCATTCGAAGATAATGCTCGTGCTTCTCTTCTGATCGAGAGTATACAAGGATGTCATCGACAAACACTATAACGCAGTTATCGAGGAAATCCTTGAATACCCTATTCGAGAGATCCATAAAAGCCGCAGGAGCATTAGTCAATCAAAATGACATTACCAGAAACTCATAGTGCCCATATCTGGTTCTAAAAGCAGTCTTCGATATGTCCTTCTCTCGAATTCTAATTTGTTGATAACCAGATCGTAAATCAATCCTTGAAAACTCTGTCTTTCCCTGAAGCTGATCAAACAGATCGCCGATTCAGGGCAACGGGTACTTGTTTTTAAACATTAATTTGTTTAGTTTCTGATTAATTAATACATATTCTGAGGGAACCATCTTTCTTCTTCATAAACAGAACCGGAGCTCCCCAGGGCGATGCACTGGGTTGGATAAACCCAATGTCAAAGCATCCCCTGAAGTTGCAACTTAAACTCCTTGAGTTCGGCTGGAGCCATTCTATATGGAAACTTTAGAAACAAGTTCGACTCCAGATGCCAGATCAATTACAAAATCAATCTCTCGCTGTGGCGGCAATCCCGGTAACTCCTCGGGACGCCGAGAAAATCTTTTACCACTCTAACTGCCTCAGGCCCAAATGTTTCAGGTCTGCGGGAGTTAATTACCACTGCTAGAAATCCTATACAGCCACTGCATAGTAAATCTCTAGCCCTTAATATAGAAATAACCGGGATCTGGGACCCCTGAACTGACCCAACATAAACAAATGGATCTTCACCTATTGGCTGAAAAATAACCATTCTCCGCTTACAATCTATACTGGCCGAATACTTGGACAAAAATCCATTCCCAGTATAATGTCAAACTCAGTTAATTCCAATTCTATGAGGTCAGCGCTCAATTCCCTATCTTCGATCCTAATCGGCATAGACCTAATGCGCCTATTAGAGATAACCAATTCCCCACTAGGCATTAGGGTTCCAAACCTTCTTTCTAAAATATCCCAAGGCCTACTCAAAAATGAATTATTCTCATAGCTACATCTGAACGTGCAGCTCCCGAATCAATTAACACGATAAAAAAAAAAGTCGTTTACAGGGAGCTAACCTGCCACTACAGAAGGGCTTGCTGCATCATCAGCTTGAGCATTAGCATTCACCGTGGTAGGAACAAATACCGCTTTCTGCTCTTGTTCTTCTTTCTCCACCTGTGGGCAATCTTTCTTAAAATGCCCAGCCTTGCCACATTGAAAACATACCTTTCGGTTGCATTCTCCGGGATGGTGTTTCATGCAACGTGGGCATTCAGGGTAAGAATAACCCTGGCGTCCTCCCTTGCCTTGAAACCTTCGGAACCGCTTGTTCTGTCTTAAACCCACCACTGATGACGTAGGTTTCCTCTTTTGCTCAATCATGGAGCTCCTGCCACTTTCACCATAATTTGAATTCAGGCAAGTAATATTCTGACCCTCTACCATAATCTCCTGAGGTCTCATAATAATTTCCTCAGGGCTTCCAACCCAAGAAGCATTCTTCATATTTGAACCTCCCTGAAAGTCTGAAGGTTCTTGGATCCAAATCTTTCCATGTAATGGTTCCACTTGATTACCAGCCATTCCATGCTTCGCTGGTAATACCGAATCAAAAATGATTGGCATATGTGGTAAAGATACTACAGGAGACCTCTGCTGTTTCAACCTCTGAATCTCTTCTTCATGTCGTTGAATCACAGCTTCCATTTTCGTAAACCTTTGCTCCAAATCCAACGGAGCCTGTGACGGATAACCATCACTCCCGTCGGAAGCCCTCCAAGGGATTTCACCTTGGTTACGGGGACAATTTGGACTCCATTCTCTCCAACCGTTACTAGCCCTGGCCACTTTACTCTGACTCTCCATATAGCACCAGGTGTCCATTTAATAAGACTAACCTGTCAGTTAGTAAGTCAGTCTGGTCAGGCAACGACCTATTACATACTTACTACCGCACTTACGGATTTTAAGGCAATGCACTTAACATAAATAATTATAATCTAATATGCTTCCTAACATGCCTTCACATTCGTAACTTTTAAAAAGAAAATACTAAACAAGTACGGGCTTACTGAACCGTGAACCGAGCTTTCTCTGATGAAGATTGTACATATCTTAGCAAGCTTCTGTAGACAAACCTGGCGGCTCTGATACCAAAATTGTAACGCCCTAATGCTAAGGCACGCTACAGTGCATTTTCAATTATTGTGCAATCTTTGCTAATCAAAGAAGTTTCTCGAAAAACGTGTCAAATTAAAACTTTTGCATTAAATATTAAACTTTGTAATATAATAAAATATTTACAAGTGCCGGGATCCCGATTTTAAACTTTGTAAAATTAACTTTTCAAAATATACATTTATTACAGGTCGCACAGCGACTACCAAAATACAAATCCCCAGATGTCCCGAGACCGAACACTCCAGGTCGCGCTGCTTTGACATGTACATTCTCACCTGAGCTCAGGTTCACTCCTGTTCAGCCTTCGCCTTTCCTTTACCTACACATGAAAGTAGAAACTGTGAGTCGACAGACTCAGTAAGAAATGCATATAACATATCACATAAATTCCGACCTGTAAATAGGCGCCCATACACCTATCTACAGGGCTTAACAGATGAGCAAGAACGTTCTAACTGCTTGTGCTACTGACCATGATATCACTCCTACTAGCACTATAATCGTGCTGTAGGACCGGCACTATGTTTGTGCCGCTATGATAGCATCAATAGCATCCAAAAGTATGATTGGCCATGATATCACTCTTAACCAGTACGATGCCTGTACTGCTGAACCGACACAATGGTTGTGTCGCTATGATAGTACCAAAACATACTTTCCAGGGTGAATAACACTCTTAACCAGTACGATGCCTGTACTGCTGAACCGACACAATGGTTGTGTCGCTATGATATCACCCAAACACATACAAGGATACACACAGCATGCATATATATATCATACATATACATACACCCAGATATTTATATCACACGTTATATTCAGTTCTTACCTGTTTTCCGAATTCAAACGTGCTGGCCGACCTGAACGGAAATCTCGTGCTAGATGGATGCCCTAACCACATTTTGAAACCGGGTAAGTTACATGATTCAAAACCCTAATCCCGGAAAATCCAAAACCAAAACCATAGGTTCTGCTATGCTCCTAATGGGTTATTCTAACTCTGGAAATGGGGAAACACCCACCCGAGGCATCGAAATGGAAAAAATTGAGAAAATGAAAGGCCCGGGGAACCCTGCCAAAACCGGCTAGCCGGTTTTTGTGGCCCTGCAAACCGGCTAGCTTGGCTTTGCACTGTGTTTCCCAAAACCTTTCATTCAATGCCCAATCTTCCACCAAATGCAATGAAAGCTTCCAGAGTACCTAATTAGGGCATAAACAATAATTTCCAGCCAATAATTCACAGAACAATCCATCAAAACCCAAGTTGCCATTAAAGCCCAAAGCTTTGAACTCAAAGCTCAAAGTTGCATAAAACTTACAATCAATCACTACACCAGCTACTAGGAACTTAAATTAACTCAAACTAACCCTAGAATCCGAAATTCAAACAACTCTAACCCTAACAGCCCATGATTTACAATTTCACTACTTCAACTAATTCAAAACTTGAAATTTTAGAGAAGAGACCATTAGGGCTTACCTTAGATTGATTTCCCCCCTTGAATCCTTGCTGAAAACTCAGAAAAATGGCAAAGAAAATTGGTTCTTGCCCCTTGATTGTTCCAGCCGAAAGAAAGAGAGAAAGAGAGAGTTCATGAAATGTCTAATTTCCTTATTTTTCTTCAAATGAGATAAATGAGTTTGGCTAAGCTTAACTCTTGCTGAAATAAATTGCTAGGTGTCACTTTCTTAGGGCAGCCACCTATCCTTCAATAAAGGAAATGACTAAAATGCCCTCCAACTTAAAACTTAGGTGCTTCACCAAACTAGGGGTAAAATGGTCAAATCCCATAACCCCGCTCAAACCCGATAATTAATTTTCTCTAAAATATTCCCCACTAAGAAATAAGGTTCTAAACTTACCCATGTGATCAATCTAGCCATCCATCGCATTTTCCGTTGTCGCCGAACAAAAATTACAAAAATATTATATTCCACATATAAACTAAATAATACCCCTAGAGTCTAATAAAATCTCCCGAATTGAGAAATTATAACTCTAATATTTATTTCTAAATATTGGGATCCATTATTAAAGAAATTTACAATAATAATAAAATAATAAAAATTAGTGCTAATTGCCTTTACTAATCCAAATTACTAAAGCGGTCATTACATAGCATCTTCATTAGAAGACCTATTTTTCTATCTGTACATTGATCTCAAATTAGAAACAAACTATTCAGCATTTTTTTTAAAAACCTGTTGTTGAAAACAAATGCTAGCAGCAGTCAACAATTCAGCATTTTCATTGTTGAAAGAAAGGCTAGCAGCAACCAACATCAGCAAAAAAATAAAAAACATGCTATAGACTTTTGAACCAGTCAGCTTCCTCTTGCTGAATTTTTTTTGGCCAATTACAGATCACTCTCTTCTTCACAGCTTCTTTAGTGGCATGAATTAGGGGTGTACAAAAATTTTTCGTAAACAGCCCAACCCGAATAACCCGCCCAAACTAAACCGACAAAACCGATAAAAAATACAAACCGACATAACTCGACAAAATTCTAAACTGCCCAATCAGTTAATTGGGCGGGTTGAAAATTGACCCAAACCGCCCAAACCGCCCAACCCGATTTTTACTTTATTTTTTTTATTTAGATATATAATATATAATATATAATATATATTAAAAAAAAAAGTCCTAAATCCTAAAATTCTTTCTCAACCTCTCAATAAAATTCTTTCTCACATATATTGTGTATTTATGTGGTTAATTTTAATTTTAGTTGAAACTAAAAAAAAAAAAAAAACCCTCTTATTTCGGTTTGGGCGGGTTAACTCGACCAAACCGCCCAAACCGTCGGTCGGGTTAAGATTTTTTTTAATTAGGTAGGTTGTATGCAGAATTTTACAAACCGATCTTAATGTTGGGTTAGAAAATATGTAGTATAAACCGACTAAACCGACCGATGTACAACCCTAGCATGAAGCGCCTGGTCTGATGCAATTTTCCCTGAATTCCACAACAAATCATTGTGATTTTTCCAAATGTAATACACTAGAGCAGTAACGACAGCAATGTAGACTGATTTTCTAAACCTGTTCATCTTGGCTCTTTCTAGTCACCTTAACAGCTTGTTCCAGGCTGTTGTTTCAGCTCTCCAACCAAGCCAAGCTTTAACTTGAGAGAGACAAAGAATGGAGAAGGAACACTGGAAAAATAAATGCTCTGAAGTTTCAGATTGAGTGTTACAAAACAGACATTGATCTTCACCAATGATATTGAATTTATGCAATCTTTCTCTAGTTCTAAGCCTGTCTTGGATTGCAATCCATAAACAAAAGCTATAACTAGGTGTGTTTAGTCTATTCCATACCTCATGGCACCAATAATCTTTGTTTTGAGTGGGTCAAAGAGTTTTGTAGCCATTAGATATCTTGTATTTGTTTGCTGCAAACTGTTGTATGTCCATAACAGTCTTAATCTGAGTTTTGACAACATTCAATTTCCTCCAATACCAGCTTGCCTGAGGGGGAGCTTGGTAGTCCCACCAATTCTCCTCTTTGATGTATACACAGTGAATCCATCTAATCCATAAATTGTCCTCCTTATTTGCAATTGCCCACACATATTTTGTCATCGCTATAATATTCCATTCTAAAATTCTTTTCAAGTCGATGCCCCTTCCAGCTTTTGGTTGACAAACCTGTTCCCAAGTAATAAGTCCAGGAACATTAAAAACATGATTGCCTTTTCATAAGAACGCTCGACAAATGGCTTCGATATCTCTTATAGTTCTCTTTAGTAACACCATAACTTGGCTCCAGTAGGAGTGAATGGACATAAGCACAGGGTTAACAAGAATGGCCCTTCCTCTAAGAGATAGGTTTCTTGTACGCCATGTTTTGATTCTCGCTGTCATTTTATCTGCTACAATCATGCATTCTTTCCCTGATATTCTTTTAGCACAAATTGGGATACCTAAGTATTTAAAAGGTACCTCTTTTTTGCTGAATCCTGGGCAATCAATGATGCGTTGAATATCAGATTCTTCCATACCACAGCAGTAGATGGCCGATTTGTTGGAATTTGGCTGTAGACCAGAAGTGGCTAAGAATAATTTTATTCAATGTAGCATGTAGTAAATACTCTTATAGTCTCCATGACAAAAGAGTATAACATCATCAGCAAACATCAGATGATTCAATTTGAGTTCTGCACATCTATCATGGAATTTGAACTCCTACTTGGACCCAATCTTAAGCATTATTCTCGACAGATACTCCATACGAAGAATATAGCAATGGTGACAATGGGTTTGCCTGGCGCAAACCTCTTTTCCCTTCAAAATATCCACGAAGTGAGCCATTGAACATAAGTGAGAATCTGGGAGTACGAACACAGATCATGATCAATTTGACAAACTTATTAGGAAAATGATAGGCTTGAAGAACTTCTTCCAAGAAATCCCAATCAAGGGTATCATAAGCTTTTTGAAGATCAAGCTTGATCATACATCAAGCTTTAGAGTTTTTTCGTCCATAGTGCCTGATCAAGTCCTGGCAAATCATGATGTGATGAGCTATAAATCTGCCAGTGATGAATCCTCCTTGATTTTGAGCAACCAAATCAGGTAAGATAGCTTTAAGCCTCGAGAAGATTAGCTTAGTAGCAACTTTGTGAATAACATTACAACAAGCAATAGGTTTAAAGTCACTAACTATATTAGGACACTTACATTTGGGGATAAGTGTTAAAACAGTAGTGTTAATCTCTTTGAGAATCTGACCTGAATGCAAGAAGGATATCACAGCTTCACTAATGTCATCTCCTATTACGTCCCAATTGTCATGGAAAAAACAACTAGTGTAACCATCTGGACATGGTGCCTTGATGCCCGGCATTGCAAAGATAGCTGTCTTGATTTCTTCTTTGGTATATTCTTTCGTTAGTATTTCAGTTTGTGCTTTGGAGACAAGGGGACCCAGTTTCATAACTCCTTCCTTAACCTTCTTCCTTCCTTCAATTTTAGTACCAAGTAATTGATAATAAAAAGATAGGAATGCCTCTGAGATGTCTTCTAGTTTGTCAGTTCGGGTTCCATGTTGGCCTTCGATGGAGAGAATACTATTGGCTCTCCTCCTAGCCTTGATACTAGCATGGAAGATGGCTGTGTTGTCATCTCCATTTTTAACCCAAGCAATCTTGGATTTCTAGTACAAGAAAGAATTGAGACCCTTCAAGAGTTGCCCATACTTATTTCGAGCAATTTCTTCCTTTACTATAAGCTTCGGGCAGAGTGGTTCTGATTGCAGCTTCTGTTGTACTTCAAGTAGCTCTTTTTTTTTTTGCTTTATCAGTAGCACTTTGAATGTTTGAAAAGTGGTTATGATTTAGCTCTTTAAAAGCTACTTTGAGATGCTTTAGCTTTGTAACTGTTTAGAAAATTTTAGAGCCGTCAATTCATTGGTTCCAAACCCCTTTTACAATCTCAGAGTATCGAGGATGAGAAGTCCACATCTTGAAATACTTGAATGGCTTTTTTCCACTAAGTACTTCATGAGATAATGAGATTATAGATAGGGTGTGGTCAAATAGCTCCTCAGCTGCAAAAATTACTTTAGTAGAAGAGAAATTATCTAACAACAATTGATTAGCAAGAACTCGATCAATTTTGGAGCATATTCGTTCATTCCCTTGTCTCTTGTTATTCCAAGTATAGAAGCCGCCCCTATACTTTATGTCTTCAAGTTGACATGTTTCAACACAATCAATAAAATCCGTTGCAACATTGTATTTCACTCTTTTTCCAATCCTTTCTTCCTTAAACAAGATGTCATTGAAGTCTCCCATAACCCTCCATGATTCATGGGAAGCTAAGCTCCTTAGATCAGTCCATAATAGTTTCCTACCCTCTAACTCATTGAAAGCATACACAAATGTAGCAAAGAAATTAGACTTACCATCCATTGTAGTTACTTATAGATGGATAAGTTGGCTTGTACACTTTAGTATGTTCACAGAGTAACTTGAGGGATTCCATGCCACAATTATTCGACCTCCATCATGCCAAGCTATGTTAGTCGTAAAACACCATCCTTTGAACATATTTAAGTATAAGACCTCAAGCTTTGAGGCCTTAACTCTCGTCTCAAGGAGACCAACAAGACCAGCCCTTTGAGCATGAAGCATGCTCTTGAATTGATTTTGCTTGTAGTGATCGTTAATCCCTCGGACGTTCCAAAAAATTATTCTATCCATTTCCAAGAGGAGGATCTCCCCCTCCTCTTATATTACTCATTGTAGCAATTTTGTTGGACCCAATAATGATCTCACTAGCTGCTATATCTTCTTTACCAGTCGTGGTTTCTGTTTCAGTGTTGACAGCAGTAAAATTCTCAGCCACAACCTGATATGAGTTGGTTGTATGTGTCTTTACAACCTCCTCTGTACTTTTAGCCTTGACTCCCTTGCCAACCTGTTGAAATCCTTCACTATCCACTTTCTCTTTATTTCCAACCTCAGCACCAGCCATATTGTTGCTGGTTTCAACAACCCACTGTGTCTGTTTCCCTTATTTCTTTTGTAATCTGTAGTAGAGTGTCCCAAGCCTTTACAATGGTTGCATTGTAGAGGCTTCTACTCATATTTTATGGCAGCATACACATTAAATCCATGCTCATCCTCAAAAGAAACTAGTTCAAGAAATTCTTGCTGAATCGAAACTTCTATGAGCACTCTCGGATAGCTCAATTTATTTCTCTCTTTGGTCATAGCATCCACCTGTAGTGGAGTACCCAATTGGCCTACTATTTTGAATAGAGATTTTGTTGGAAATTATTTTACCAGGATCTAGATTTACTACCAAGTATGTTTCATTAACATCCTAATATGAATTCTAAAACAATGAAATAAACACATATAAAGTTTAGGAAACCTTACATTGGGTGCAGCGAAATATAATGACTCCTTCCATTCAGATTTCTAGCCCTTGATTCCTTTCTGTAGCAGAGCATTATCAAGATTTTAATCTGGATCTCTTTCTCTCCTTCCTTTGATGCCGATTCTCTTTCTTGTTGTTTGGATTCTCCACAGTCTTACACACTATGATTGAGATACCACTTGATGTGTGTGGGCACTACTCATTCACTCAAGGATTTCGAAATTGAAGAGAGGAAAAGAGAGAGAGCGGCGGCTATGGCTTTTTCTGAAAGAAACAATATGCAAGTCATGAGTTTCCAGAAGCCAACACTTTCTATTTATAGAATGCCATCTAGGTTTAGGTTAGAATTGTTTGACATTAAAATAATGGAAAAATAAAATGGTAGAAGCTTGCATAGTGGCCGGCCATATAAGGAAATTTGGCCTCACTTTGCAACTTTCCCATTTTGTTATTTTTCATTCCCATTTTCTCAAAAATGTCAATTTTCCAATTTAACCATTTAAATGCAAATTCTAATTATTTAATAACTTAAAAAATAATTATTAAATAATAGTGTCGTTTAATATATTTATTAATTTAGACATGTAAAGTCTCTTAATTAATAAATAAACCTAGAATCTCTTTTCTTTACGATTTCGCCCTTGCTTAGTGAAAATTCTTAAACTAGACATAGTCTAACTTTAGAATTATAATTGATTAATTAAAATCAATTAACTGAGTCTTACAAGCAGTATGGTCTCAACTAGTATGGGACCATGAGCCTATATTTCCGAGCTTCCAATAAGTCGAACCGAATTTACCAAGTAAATTCCCTAGCTTATTAATTCCTTATTGAATCCACACTTAGAACTTGGAATTTCACTCTCAGTCATATAGAACGCTCTATATGTTCTACGATATAGATACACTATTAGTTATCCATTGTTATAATCCTAATTTGATCATGACCCTCTAATAGATGATCTACATTGAATAGGAACTAAATTACCATTACACCTTCAATGTATTTTATCCTTAAAACACTTAGCTCCGTATAAATGATATTTCAGCGTAGTGAAATGAGATCTCCACCATTTATCTCTGTTTAGCCAAGCTCGAAGGATATCATCGTTTCACTTCTAAATTCCTATAGAAGTTATAGACTCCATATTTATGTTAGCGCTCCCACTCAATTATACTATCATGTTCCAAAATGTATGTATCACCCTGACCCAAAAGTAGGCTTAACTAACAAATCAAAGAACATGTATAGTACTCTTGAGATCGAATCTAACCATATCAGGATTAAGATCATTTGATCTAGGATCAATGGGTGATATTGAATTGAATAGATATTACGGTAATTTTAATATATCTAATCAAAGTTCAATATCGGTCCCTTCCGATATATACTCCATACATGTGATGCTGGTAAACTTTGCCAATGCCCTCGAAAGGACATAACACTTATCCAAGGTGTAAGAATACCTATCGCTAATTATCATGTCAGTCTAAATCCACTGAACTGACAAATCAGGGAATAAACTTTCGAACATATATAATTAAGATTATATTCCACTGTGCTGACAACACTATAATCTTTAACAAATTCATATGTTCTGGACTTAAATAGAATTCGTACATTATATATATAATCATGAAATAAATCATGTGAACCATGCAACATAAAATGTTATTTCTGATCTTTATTAATAAGTAAATCTGATTATATTGAAATGGGTTTTAATTAGGGCACAAAACCCAACAGATTTCTCTCCCCAGTACTTGAGCTCTAAATCTGGCATATTTGAATCCAAATGGGGACTGATCTAATGTCTTCTTTCTTGAAGTTAACATTAGGGTCCCAAGCTTTCACATCACCACTGGCCTATTGTTAAAAAACACATATCCTCCATTCAGAATCTCAACATTCCTGGTTTCAACAGAGTTGAGTCTCACCAGGAAAACACCATAAGAAATGATCCCACTCTATCCACCTTAGTGTTCCAAATTCTCTTGATAAAGCCCTCAATGACAGTTAATGGAGGGTTAGCCCCTAAAACATAGCACACAATAGAAGAGCTCCAAAAATGAATTTCATCTTCAATGTCTTCTAATGTGATTTTGACCTTATTAACAGTCTCAGAATTCTTAAAGGATGTCTCTAAATTTCTCACCAAAATACCAGATTGTAGAATAGGGGGAGTTGCAGAGTTACCTTGTTGAATGTGAGATGAACACTGTCGATTTGCTTGCAGGAAGAATTCAAAGTCTTTACTCACTTCATCTTCCTCTTAATGGCGTGTAACGACGATCTCAGTGATATAGGAGCTTGAAATAAATTCACATCTTGCGTGTTCTGCTCCATGTTCTGCTCCTTATCGCCATCATTTTTTGCATTTGAGAATTTAATTGGCTTGATACCAATGATTGAGTCCACGGTTCTTGTCTTGCATACATCAGCAGTGGAGGTAGGACCTCGTTTCCTTGGCTTCTTGAGCTCCGATTTTAGCTTCCCCTGCCTCGCCCTAGTCTTTGCCATAGCACCAGCCCAAGAGCTGCAAGAGAGAGAGAGAGAGAGAGAGAGAGAGAGAGAGAGAGAGAGAGAGAGAGAGAGAGAGAGAGAGAGAGAGAGAGAGAGAGAGAGAGAGAGAGAGAAGAAGATTATTTAAATGTACAGTAATTAACATGTGTTACATATGAGAAGTATAAAAAGACTCGTGAAGTGATGAGAAGAAGAGAGAGTCCAATACCTTAGTGCTTCTAAGCTCTTAAATGCATGTGTAGAAAATGAAAAGAGAGGTCCCTTTACTTGTTGGTGAAGAATCCCTACTTAATCGTGGGTAATTTGAGCTGTTCCAAAGTTATAGGATAGCTTGGAAGTCTTCAAGAAGGCCCTTGGAAAAACCACAGCCCATACAGGCTGTCGGGATGTGCATTGTGAGTTGGCCGACCAAACCTATCTAGAAGCTGCTCGATTGTCTTCATTCCACCTCTGATCGGGCATTTGATGACTCGGCTAGGGTCTTGTCAATATCTTATTTTAAGCTTGTGTTATTCTTTCTTGAAACCTTAAAACTTTGTAGTCATGGAGTCGCCTGACATTAAGTTGTCCTGCCTTCTACAGGTAGTAAGCTATCTGCCCATCTACAGGATGTAAGCTGTCCGGTCTTCTACAGGCTACAAGTTGTCTGGCCTGCTGGTCATCCTGCCATGGTCTTGTTAATACTTGTGTATCTCTATCTTTGTTCTTGACTTCGAAGCTAAACAGAATGACCCTGTTTAGTTGTAATGGTTTCATCCACGTGGAAGTGTCACATCAGATGGATAAAAATTGGAATAACACAAAGGGTCTTGGATTCAATGGTGTGAAGCCTGTTTGGGCCTATCTAGCTATAAAAGAAACATTGCCCATCCAACTTGATCACATAGGGATAGGGTTACATTTACAGAGAAGCCAAAAAAAAGCAAGAGAGTGAGAGATAAAGATACTTCATTCTTAGGTTTTTTTTATTCTTGTATTAATTACTTATTTATTAATTAATTTTAATATTTATATAGATAAAATTTGATAGACTTGTTTTTTTCTTTAAAAAAAAAACAACCTCACTAGTGTCTCTTTGTGCGAATCTCTCATACCTAACAAGTTTTTTTTTTTAAAAAAATTATATATATAAGAAAAAATAATTATTTAATATCTTTTTATATTTTTAGTGACTTGCATTGTGAGACATGAACATCCAATTTTTCATGTCCAAATTATAGTATTAAAAATCCTTAAACATCTAATTTTATTCCTTTGTGTCGAAAATGGTTGTGTACGTACCTTAGTCCAAAATATGATAACTTCCAAGAAGAAATATAAATATCATTTATAAAACATAATTAAATAACAAAGCCTAAGTGCATAACAAATCTGCATCATGATTTTATTATATTATCGACCGAAACGTCTACCCATTGGAATTTGGATCAATAACAATATTGATACAAGAAAATAGCTAGTACACCAAAATTAATGGTTATTAATCCATGATCGCTCCATCTTTCTACAAAGTTCACAGAAAATAAAAATATAATAATTCGTTGGTGTATAATAAATCTAAAACTTTATTATCTTGTATGTTAGATAGAGGTAGTTTATTATAAGATGAGTTTCCGTATATAATAAGAGTTATCTTCCAAAGAGAATCACTTATTAAATTAGAAAAGTCCATCCTTATTGGGAGAAATCTCTAGTGACAAACACTCCTTCAATTCCACCACAACTTGATTCATTGTTGGTCTTTCAGCTGAGTTTATACGCACACAAGCTGTGGCAATTTCCATAGTTTTCCATGCAGAATTGAGTTGGAAGTTTCCTCTCAGTTTGGGATCAACTATGCTTTTAATTTCTCCATTTTCACGAAGCATGTTCTCAACCCATTGAGATATGTGGATGACTTCATTGCTACTTATTTTTGCAATCACTGGTCGACTAGTGATTATCTCTAATAGAACAACTCCAAAAGCATAAACATCACTTTTCTCACTTAACCAATTCGATTTGTAATACCTAAAGTTCAAGATATAATCATATATAATATTTTATGTACATTTTCAAAGTTATATGTAATCAAATTAATTAACATTTAAATATATATATTTATACTTACTCTGGGTCAAGATATCCAGGGGTGCCAGCTACAACTGTTGACACATGACCACCACCTTCAACATTGAAAGCTCTTGAGAGTCCAAAATCAGCAAGTTTGGCTTGAAATTTTTCATTCAACAATATATTGGTGCTTTTCACATCTCTATGAACTATTGGTGGCTTGCAACCATAGTGTAGATACTCCAAACCTAAGTTCCATTAACAAACAAAATCCAATTAATTATATATAATTACACTTTCACTACCCAAACTTTACATTTTGTGTATGTATATTAACATATGTATATAATGGCTACCTTGTGCTGCATCCACAGCCATTTGCAATCTCTCCTTCCAAGTCAATGTATAAGCTTGTTTATCTGTAATTTTAATATTTAGATGAAGAATTGATCAATTCCTTTGTGTTAGTTTTCTTGGATATATTTTGGTATCAACTAAGTAATGAATTTAATGAACCTGAGAGATGTTTCCCTAAGTTTCCATTAGCCATGTACTCATAGATAAGCCCCATGTGTTTGTCATCCTCAATGCAATATCCAACAAGACTAGTCAAGTTTCTGTGGTGAACTCTCATTAAAATTTTTACCTGTCAGTAATATTAAACCATGAAATTCAGATAATAATAAACACTCTAAACAAAACAAAGTATATGAAATGAGAAATTAATCATCTTAATTAGAAATTTATATACCTCAGCTTGAAGCTCTTTGTAGCCCTGAGCTGATGACTCCGAGAGCATCTTGACTGCCACTTGAGTGTTGTTTAAGAAGCCATGATAAACAGTTCCAAATCCTCCTTTTCCAATAACTTTCTCAAAGTTGTTGGTAATTCTCATTACTTCAGCGTAAGTATATTGATGGTTTTGTGGCTCAAATCCCGATCCATTAATTTCGTTATTACTTGACTTTGGGACAATATCGTTGGGTTGCCTTATCCCAACTTCTGCTCCTGTTATCGTTATAATTAAGCTTTATTTACATACTTGATTTATCATTCCGATAAGGATTGGTAAATATACATATATAAACATATATATATATATATATGTATATATTTATGTATAAATACCTTTATTTCTTCTTTTGATGATTTTCCATCCGATAAAGAATGCAGCAAAGAGGACTAATAGAGAGCCTAGTGTTGCTATTATAGGAATTATATAGTTTTTCTTTTTCTTCTTTTGGCACGAATGTGAGAAACAAAGATCTGGGTTACCCGAAACACTATACAATAAAGAAGTTATTAATTATAGACATAACTCTCACTGTGCTGACAAATTAATGTATAAAAATTATTGCCAATATAGAGAAAATGAAAATATACTTTAGCAATAATGAGCCACTGATAGATTTTTCGATGAGCTCGCTTGGAACTGAACCGATGAACTTGTTTCCTCTCAAGTCTCTGAAATGGAAAAAATGTGTTTCTTCGCTCTTCATCAAATAAAAATATATATATATATATATATATATATATTCATATCATTATATATTTAAATTAATATAGTAAAAAAACTTACAAAACTTTTAAGTTCTGCAGTTTGGAAAGAAATGCAGGCACCGATCCACTTAAGCTATTGTTTGATAAATCTCTGAAATGATATATAGATATATATAATTATTGGTACTAAATCTCTTTAGTAAAATTTTATTATATAAATTCATTATAATAATATATGAACTTACATAGATTGTATCATAGTAAGATTTGATATAGAAGAAGCTATTTCCCCAGTCAACCCACTTGAGGATAAGTCTCTAATACATATGTATGTATGAAATAGTAGAGTATTAGTTACAAAGGAAGTAGATCGAGTTAGTTGGAGTAGTAGCATGTAAAACATTATTATATGGTAACAATTAATAACTAGCTAGTTAATAAAACTAACTTAATAGTTGATTTCGTAGACTTACAACGAAACGATTCTAATTGGATCTTGACCAGTAAAGCTGCAATTAAGACCATCCCAGATGTAAGTTTTCGGAGCACATGGATCTCCTTGCCAGTTTTTCTGAACATCGTACGTAGACTTGATATTAAACATTGCACCAACTACCAAACAAAATCAAAAAGTTATAATATAATTAGCTTCGTTGTTACTATTTTCTGAATGCAAAATATGTTCGTACTACATACTGCATTATACATATATTCTTAACAAGTTACAAGCCAACTACGAACACAGATTTTTATATCCATGATTTTATAAGAGATTATCATAGGTTGATTAATTAGAGCATTTACCAAAAATCTTCTAACATAAACATAATTATGGGGATGTTTTTACCATTTCATTTTACCAACTAGGTAGCTAGTCTAGTTAACCAAAAAATAAATGCTAATTAGAATTTTTGTCCTCTAAATTTAAACATGTATACCAAATCATGCTCCTTCAATATTTTTGGCTATTAAAAAATTTTGTTGAACTATTGAGATTGTTAGATATAAAGATTTTTGTCTAATTTCATTCAATTTTACTACTATTTCAATAATTATTTATGTACTAAACCATACTTCCCATACTTTGATATATCTACCAAATCATGTCCCTCGAATTTTGACATGTATTAAATCATGCTCCCTTAACTTTCATTCATGTTAGATTTTTTTTTTACTAAAATTAGACAAAAATCCTTAAATCCAACAATCTCAATAGTTTAAAGGTAGTTTTAACTACTTTAAAAGTTCAAGGAACATAATTTGATACATATCAAAATTCTGTTGGGCAAAAATCCTAATTAACCAAAAATAAATAGTCAAATTATATTATATGGCAACAAACAGAAGAAAGAGATAAAGAAAAGATTATATATTGAGCACCAGTGCTCCTTTATATTTTAATTAAAAAAAAAATGTAATTGGCTAAAAATCAAAAGTGTCTAAAGTGGGTTCATTGCGCAACTATTTTTTCGTTGACCTAATCGGAATTGATAAATAATAAAAAAAAAAACATAGGTAGCTAATATTAAATTGCCAATTAATTTAATACTGTTACACTCGCTTTAAGATATCTCTATTATTATAGATTGTAATTAAGAAGAAACCTTTTACATTAATTCATTTTAGTATCCAATTATTTGTAGTTGTGTGAAAATGATTAGACCAGCTCCCACAGTAGATGTAAAAAAATTTATATGTTTGGCAAAATAATATTTTGTAATATATTTGTATCGACTTTTAGTATTATACTCGATCGTAATTATGTAAAATTTAAACTTTTCATAAAAGTATATAAAAAAAAATTATAACTTTATCATTAATATTATTATTTTTATATTATGTAAAATAATAAAAAAAAAATTAAATAATCCATCATTAATAATATAACTAAATATATTAATGAAATAATAATGTGCCATAAAATTTAATAATAAAATTATATATTTATGGTGATATAAATTTTAGGGTGATTCTACAGTGCACCCCCTTAAAAGGGATATACTGATGTACCCTCTACTTGTTTCGGTATCTAAAAAAAATTTTTAGTCTAATTTTTTTTTTCATATTCATGTACGTTATAGCTATTTTAGATATCCTACAAAATTTTGAAAAATTCGGAATAATTTACAATATAGAAAATAATGTCCAAACAATCTATTTTACACGCGTATAAAATAAAATAGTTACGCGTGCAATACACTGTTTGGACATAGTTTTTGGCGTGTTAAACTTTTCCAAATTTCTTAAAATTTTGCCGGATGTCTTAAATAACAATAACATACATGACCATGAGAAAAAATTTGATTAAAAAATTATTTCGGATGCTAAAACAGATAGGGATACATCAATATATTTATTTTAAGGGGTGTATTATAGAATTTTCCTAAATTTTATATTATAGCAAAATATTGTGTTAAATTTAGCATAACATTTACTGTGTGCTAATAAAATTATTAGAGCACATTTTCTCTTAAGTGAGCAATATATTTAACATTACATCACTTATTTCCATTTTCAATGCTCATGTAAAATATATTCAAATTAGTTTTAACAATTACCGTACAAGAAGAAATTCCAATGAAGGTAATAGAGTAATATTTGATCAGTGCAAATCATTTATTTTCTTTGGATTATAATGATCGTATACTCCTTGCTTTTATTTTCTTTTAAGAAATTAACTACAAATTAAAAAAATATAAGGACAAAACGAGCATACCAAATTTTTTTGATGACTTATAAGTTATTATAATTATATAGAAAAATATGTCAATAATTGGTACGTACCGTCTTGTTCGTAGGTTTGTGGTTCTGAGAAATTTAGAAGCATATAAACCTCAAAGGCATTGAGAATCGGTTGATGAGTAGATTTAGGAGTTTGGTAGAGGGTGTAGTCAATTTGTTTGCCACTCACTGGTGCAACATTCGATAAAGTGGTTGCAGTCAAGTACTCAGGACTAAATGGTTTTTGATTATTCCATGCCTCCATTATGTTTTCAATGATAAAGAATTGTCTCGACTCATTTGCTTGGAGCTTTTCCAACTCCGCAAAGTGCATATATACATAGTATTGAGCGGTCGGATCATCAGGACTCCAGTAAAACGAAAACATAGGACTTGTCACATTTTCTGGAGACATAGCAGTCTCCATTACACTTGTTGGAGGTTGGTAAATGTTAGAACTAGAATCTACTGTCAACGATGTGCTTAACACTTTTCGTCTTGGAAAATTGAAAGGCTGCCATATACGATCATAAACATCATCTTTGTACCTAAAAATCATAAATTATATTCACTTACTCACATGTTAAATATTAAATATTTATTAATATTGATCAATATCTATATGGAACGTACCTTATTGATGTATTACTTCTGGACCCTACATCTGAGCGTCGAAATAGAACAGCTGCCGGTGTAGAAGCGTATGTAGAATTCATCAAAGGCCTTAACTCCAAAGCTGACATAAAAGGTGTGCCATGTCCAGTATTTACAAGACACACAAATATATAGTCTGAATTTGGAATATGAATGATCTCTTTTGTGGCAGTTGTGGATGCATTGTCCAATTTCACAGAACCCCATTTGTTAGCTCCAAGGTACAGATCGAACCCAGGTGCTACCATTTTTCCATCATAATTTCCGTACAAGAACCTTGCCCTAATTAAATACTTGTTCCCTTTCCCATCTGCTGGCTTTAGGGTGTAGCAATTTCTGTCTCCTTGTGGGAAACTTCTTAGATTTGAAAATTGTTGATCAAGAGTATCGGAATGGTATTCAAGTTGAATTGTTTTACTTTCGCCTATGTTGTTTTCAATGAAATCAGAGTCTGACATGTATGTTAAGCTTGTTGTTTTGTCTATGTAGGTTGAACTTTCTGGTATTCCACAGTCTATACTGATGAACCCTGAAATATACATAAGTCACAATAGTTATTTATATATAAAAGTACTCTATAAGAAAAAGGCCTGGGGTACAATTTGAATTTATTGATGTTCACTAATATCATGCATAGGCATATTTATATATATATATATATATATATATATAATAACGTATCACTTTGTGTATCATATACGTGATTTTGAAGCTTATATATGTTACACATCACATGTAACTTTTTTTACCTGATTGAGTTTGAGCATGAACTAGAGTTGTTAAGGCTAGAATACCACAAAAATACGCAACAAAGAAGGAATGTACTCTTAACATCTTCATAATTAGTTTGTTTTTGGTAAGAGAGTCCCCCAAACTAATATTATCGTTGTATCTCTTATATGTGTATATATATAAGTATAATGATCATTACCATTCAGAAAGTCATGAATCTATAAATTATAAATTAAGGCTACACATATATGCTTATACGTACTTAATAGCTGTACTAGATGGGGTATCAATTAAGTTTTTTCAATTTTTATTGTAACGATAAACTAACCTAAATTTAATGTCCACTTGTTTTTCATTATTAGTCCATTTATTGCACAAAATTCAACTATATCCTCATTTACGCATCATACTAGAGAGTATAAAAGCATGTCAACACCCATAAAAACAAAGAAAATGAAGATGTAATAACGAGTTGAATTAGTCAAATTAGTTTATTAATTCTAAAACATCTAATGTTAAACCACTAACAAACCATGTTCTATATGGTGACTGCTCATGATCATCACAAAACTTAGCATATATTATATATATGTCTATATATATTAAAAAAAAAAATTAAGGCAAATATTCTTTCCTGTTTCATATATATTGTCAAGGCATATATATATATCGTACAAGTTGGGTATTATGCATCACGTTATTCATTTATTTTTTTTAATGGATTACAACAAGTTTATTAATCTTATATATTTATGTATGAATAAATTTTATTTCTCAAAAGAATACTATTTGCAACACCAAACTCCAAGTTCATTTAAAGGAACTCAAAGTTTAAAATCAATCTTACTAATTATTTCTCTTTTACTACAATAAGGGAATCTATTATACACACTTCTTTTTTATTTGACAGTTACATTTACAGTATAAACTTTTTGATTCTACACACAAACATTGTTCAATACACCAAGAAATGAAATTAGTTACACTTAAAAATGTTACCATTTGTTACTCTTTCTCACATTTATTAAATTACCTAGTAACATTTGCTAAAAATATATAAGATATATTGGTCACTAAATCTTCAAATGTCACTGTATGATTTGTATTGATAACATTTCAAATGTCAATAAAAGTTACTACAAGAATCTTAATTTTTGCTGGCAAGAAAACAAGGCATAATTTGCTGGTGCAATTTTGTTGGCGAATTTATGCACCAACAAGTTCTCTCGGTAATAAATGGTCGGGAAAAGAATTTTTGTCAACAAATCATGTAATTGCACCGACCAACGAGTTTATACCAGCGAGTTTCGTTGCTGGCGTAGGCTCCAAACTGCCATTGGTGGGTCGACTGAGAAGTTCCCCGGTGACTTTTGTTGGCAAGGTAAGTTGCCGGCAAAATTTTCGTGCCTTATTTTATTTCTTGCAAAATTTTTATTGGTGCATGTTACTTCGCTATGGAAAAAGTTTTTTCAATTTTTGTAAAAATAAATTATGTTTTAACGACACAATTAACTTCACCGGCGAAACATTTTTTTTTTGAAAATTTTAAAATAATTTTAATATATATAATAAAATTAAAATTAAATTAAAACTAAAACTAATTTTTTTTAGTAATAATATAATTTAAACTGCATTATAAAATTAGAATGTATATTATAATTCTAAAAGTAAGTAAAGTGTCTAAAACTAAATAAAGTGTTGTTAGTTTATAAAAATTAGTAATATTTACACTAAAAACTATAAACTAAATACAAAACTACAAACCAATAGCATGGTTATCGTTGTCCTAAGTGGGAGGGCAGCTTGTGAAAAAGACCAACCACTAGTAGGATGAAATGGTGGAATTGTTGGAAATATTTTACGAGGATCTAGATTTACTAACTAGTATGTTTCATTAACATCCTAATATGAATTTCTAAAACAATGAAATAAACACATAAAAAGTTTAAGAAACCTTACATTGGGTGCAGCGGAATATAATGACTCCTTCCGTTCAGATCTCTAGCCTTTGATTCCTTTCTGTAGCAGAGCATTATCAAGATCTGAACTTGGATCTCTTTCTCTCCTTCCTTGAGCCGGATTCTCCTTCTTGTTGATTGGATTCTTCACAGTCTTACACACTATGATTGACATACCACTTGATGTGTGTGGGCACTCACTCTATCACTCAAGGTATGAAAAAAATTGAAGAAAATAAGAGAGGGAAGAGGGTTCGGCTATGACTATAGAATAGGTGGCTCAATTTTTCTGAAGACAAGAAATTTCATCAACTTTAAGTGTGAGCCATCACTATCTATTTATAGGTAACCACCTAGGTTTATGTTAGATTTAATTAGCATTAAAATAATAGAAAAATAAATGGTAAAATCCACACTAAGTGGCCGGCCATGTATTGGATTGGGCCCCACTTTGCTATTTTGCCATTTTATCATTTTCCCATCTTATTTTCTCAAAAACGCTAATTTTCTAATTTAACCACTTAAATGCCAATTATAATTATTTAATAACTAAAAATTAATTATTAAATAATATTGTCATTTAATATATTTATTAATTGGACTTGATAAAGTCTCTTAATTAATAATTAATCTCTTTTCTTCACATTAAAGCCCTTGCTTAGTGAAAATTCATAAACTAGACATAGTATAATTTTAGAATTATAATTGATTAATTAAAATCAATTAACTGAGTCTTACAAGCAGTATGGTCTCAACTAGTATGGGGACCATGGGCTTATATAACTGAGCTTCCAATAAGCTGATCTAGAATTTACCACTAACTTATTAATTCCTTGTTGCATCCACGCATAGAACTTGGAATTGCACTCTCAGTCATATAGAACGCTCTATATGTTCCACGATAAAGATACGCTATTAATTATCCATTGTTATAATCCCAATAATCAATGATCCTCTATAGATGATCTACATTGCATAGAGATAAAATTACCGTTACACCCTTCCAATGTATTTTATCCTTAAAACACTTGCCCACCTATAAATGATATTATAGTGAACTAATATAGTCACTAAAATGAGCGCTCTATCATTTATCTCTATTTAGCAAGCTCGAAAGAAATCATCGTTTCACTTCTAAATACCTATAGAAGCTATAGATTCCATATCTATGATTAGCGCTCCCACTCAATTGCACTATCATGTTCCCAAAATGTACGTATCACCTTGACCAAAAAGTAGACTTAACTAACAAATCAAAGAACATGTATAATACTCTTGAGATCGAACCTAACCATGTTAGGATTAAGATCATTTGATCTAGGATCAACTAGGTGATATTAAATTGAATAGATATTACGGTAAATTTATCATATCTAATCAAAGTTCAATATCGGTCCCTTCCAATGTATACTCCATACATCCGATACTGGTAAACTTTGCCAAAGCCCTGGAAAGGACATAACACTTATCCAAGGTGTAAGCATACCTATCGCTGATTATCATGCCAGTCTAAATCCAGTGAACTGACAAATCAGGAAATTAAACTTTCGAACATATAATTATGATTATATTCCACTGTGCTGATAACACTATAATCATGTACAAAAACATATGTTCTTGACTTAACAGAATTTATACATTAAATAATCATGAAATAAATCATGTGATTTCTGATCTTTATTAACTAGTAAATCTGATTATATTAAAATAGATTTTATTTAGGGCACAAAATCCAACAGGAATTAGAGCCATCGAGAGCAAGTTGAAGCTAGGAACGACGATAGAAAGATACCTGAACTACTCCTGAAACGTGTTCAAGAATTGATAATCGAGTCTGGATCATTTGTTGCTATCATTTGCTCCATGCTTCTTGCTCTTCCACCTTTCACTTCAGAGCCTCATATTTCTCCTAGGTGAAAGTAGGTTGCCCAGAGGGACTTGCCCTGAAAATTTCTCTCTTAGCCCCCACCCTAAGTCTTGGCAACTTTCCCATTCTTCTTAAATGGCGTGACCGCTCACCCAATACCTTTGTCATAATAGACATGTCTATGGGACATTGGGTGGGGTCTATTGTAGGGGGACATCGGTCGGTGCTGGTTGAGTTTCACGAATCTCAACTATTTTAGCCTATAAATTATTTAATAAACTGTTAGAGTTAAATAGAAATTAAATATATATATATATATATATATATATATATATGAAAACGAGTTTCTTCAAGATATAAAATTACTTACATCCAATAGTTGTGTGTTCATCGTGACATTTGTTGTTCTTGTAGTGGAACTTTTGAAAACTGTTTACGGCACTGAAAAGTTCTCCCTTCTCAGGATTAGCCTATTTTTCATACATAAGAAAATAGAAATATATTATTCAAAAATTATTAATTTTTAGGCAATAATATTTATAACATCATACCCCACCGAAAATGTGGCCAACTATGGTCTTAGATCTCCATCCACTATAAATCTTCATCTGGTCTCAATTGTTCGTATTTTATTCAACTCTTGCCTGTAATATAAAGTAAATTTACTGTTAACAAAATTCAAAAAAGCATAAGTTAATGGAGATTCAACTTTACAATTTTAATTTTCTACCTGTTGTTTTGGGTCTTTCTAGTATACAATGATTCTGCCAACAGTACCTTCGGTGTGATCCTCTCTCGATGTGATCTCCTATTCGCATCTTCCTCTCCATATTTCTCAATATTAAGCTTATTCCATGCCTTTTTCGTATCCCCTCCAAAACTGTGTAGCTCTTTTGACATTGCCAAGTGATCGTACGTAGTCCAGGAACATAGTTGTAATACCCCAATAAGCCTAATGGTAAGTAATTAAGATTTATAATTTTATTATGGGTTAATTAGATTATAAGTGGGATTATGATCCTACTAATGTAGTTCAACATAAATTTTAAATTTTCTATAAGTGACTAAATAAACGTAATTTATAAATTACGGAGATTTATATAGTATGTGTGAATATAATATGAGCTATATGTGGAATACAAATAATTTCACTGGCAACCTTGGAGACTCGATTGGAGGCTAGAAATGTCATAACGGGCTTAATTGATAGAATTGATACTACAAATATCAGAATTCGCGACGGTCCTAAAATCAATTTTTTCAGGGACCGTCGCTAAAAAAATTAAGTAACTATTTAAAAATGCTGAGAAAAATTTAGTATTCCCAACGATTTAAAATCGTAGTAAACAAAACAAGCAACGTTTTTTAAATAAAATGTGATTTTTTAATGGACCCTTATACCCGATGGTTTAAAACTGTTGGGTATAGTATAGGTGACGGTCGCCTATAAGGGTCCATTAAAAAATCGTCACCTACTTCTCACCATATTTTCCACGTACCCACTTACTTTTTTTCTATTTCCTACAAGCCCACCTATTTCTTCTCCATTTCCCACACCCTAAAACGAAAAAGTCTTAACTCTCCTAAACCCCACCCACGCCTCCACACCACACTCTCGTCTCTTTCTGTGTTCCTCCCTCTCTGATCTTCCTTTCTTCTTGTCTCTCTCGTCCATCAATCTCCACCCACCCCTCCTCCCGTCGGCCTCCCTCTACTCTCTGTCGCATACGTCGGACCACCACCACCTCTCGTTAGTGTCTCTCTCATCTCTGTCTCATACGTCGGACCACCACCACCACCTCCCATCCATCTCCCTCTCTCTTTCTCTCTCTCCAAGCTCGGTATAAATATATTTATTTATTTATATATTTTTTTATTTATTATATATATTTATTTTGTTGTTGTATAAATTTAATGTGTTTTAAAGTTAGATGTTATTGTAACAAAATTAATTAGTTGTTTTATTTTAATTTAGGTAAAATTATAAAACAAATGCAGGAATAGAAAGTGGGGGAAATACAGATTTTTCTGCCTATACCTTGTTATAGGCGGCAGTTTTAAACCGTCGAAAAGTCCACATTAGCGACGGTTTTTAACCGTCGTCTATTTTGCCCGTTTTGCGATGGTCATATAGGCAACATTTATAGAAACTAACATGAATACTTTAAACGATTGTTTTAAAACATCGAGAAAAATAATTTTTGTAGTAGTGATGAGAATATTGTGGTAAGTTGATAATGTAGGTATTGGGGTAATTAGAAGTATGTGGAATTTGATTTAGCAACCTAGAAGTAAAAATTTCTTACACTACTGGGTCAGTGACCCACATTGAGTAACTCTAAAACTGTTTAGTGACACTTCACCGCGCGTCACTAATGAGGGTGATTGGAAAAACAGTTTTTTAGTGACACTTCATGCGTGTCACTGAACCATTTTACAATCACTCACTGTGCGTCACTATAGGCGTTTAAAGTCAAATTTTGTCAGACTTGAAAATTAACAGCAACATACAAAAAGTGTCACTATATCTTTTTTTTTATTCTTTATTATTATTTTTAGAGATATAGTGACCCACAAAAAGGCCACTATATTAGATATTTTTTTAAAAAAAAATATAATATTTAATTCTTTTAATTCAGATTTTATATAATATAAATAATAATTTAATTAATTAATTATTAATACAATTAAATATAAAAATAATAATTTTAATTAATTAATTATTAATACAATTAAATATAAAAATAATAATTTTAATTAATTAAGTAAATGTAAATAATACTATAAAAATAATTTCAACTAAAATAATAAAACTATAAAACAAATTACAAAATATTTTTATTACTTAAAATATTTATTTGTATTAAGTTTATTAACTAAAATAATACAAATGGTATGAAATTTAATAGCAACTCATATTAGTTTCTATTAAAAAATACAAAAACATGAAAAAAAAAAAAAAATACCCTGATCAGATTATTTATTTAGTGTTCATTTAAAATAAAATAAGCCCAAATCAGTTTCAAAATATTACATATACTTTGAACAAAATAAATCTAAACAACAAAAAACATTCAGATCTAAAGCCAGTCCATGTTTAAACTCAAAGTCCTACACACTGTCCACCACGAACATCGAACAACGGGCCCGTCAAACCCTAGCCTTTCGAACACGAATGTCGATCGCGTACCCATAATAAAAAAATATGGATGGAAGGGAATCGATACTCCACATCGAAGTATGGGTATTGAGACAACCACATCCTCTGTGAGGATGATCGCAGGGTTAGTAAAAGAAAGATGTGGTCCCTGGGTAGAACGAGGACGCAGGGAGGCAAGTCGCAACAAGTTTAATCTCATAAAGGTGGTTAGGCAAGTCCTCGCATGAGAAGGGCTCGTTCATTTGCGGGTTGTCCACTGAATCTGTCCCGCTTCCCTCAGCATCCTCTTCCTCATCTACCTCGCGATCAGGAGCCTCCCAGTCCTCACTTATCTCTTTGACTTCAGCATCAGGAGCATGCCTAGAGTGAACAAGATGTTCATGAGTAGACACCGTGGACTCGCTATCACGGATCGCGATTGTCCCCGGTTCAGCGAGTTCCTGAACCATTCTTTATATATCCGCGGAAGACAACGGGCCAAGCTCTGCAGTTCCGACAGTTGGGGTCTCCGCTTCTGAGATCGAGGTTGGGATGAAGCTATCCTCCTGATCTTGGTCACCGTCGAAAGCATGGCCTCCAAATCCAAGCATATGGTTGTCCGACAGGTTGCTCATCTGAAAGATAAAAGATCTTTTCAGTGTGTTGAATGTGCGAAAACAATACAAGTGACCTCACCCGCATAAAAAGTTCAAATTTTTCTTGGAAGGCTAGTTCGAATTCTCTCGAAAACCCAACCAACCCCCAAGGCATAAATCGCATGTGTGCGACTAGAAGAATATCTCAAAAAACGGCAAGGAGTTACCCAGTGACCCAAAGGGCATGCGTTTTCGAGCATGACCATGGAGATACTGGGAAACACCCACAGTTTCGAGAAATCTAACCAATCACAACCTGCGAACATATCACGCATATCCAACTAGTGATATATCTCAAGAAACATCTGAGGAATCTCCTATATCTCAAGGGGCATGCCTTCTTCGCATAACCATTGGGCTAACGAAAACTCCTCACTGTTTCGAGAAAACATACCAGTTGAAATACGCGGTTGTATGTGAAAAGGGAACGCTGGCATATGTTGCAAATGGCTGGGTGTATCACAGTACCTCAAGGGACATGCAATTGCACGCATGAGCATTGGAATACAGTGACACACCCACCATTTGAAAGACTTAACCAGTATTCTGTTGGATATATTTTACCAGGATCTAGATTTACTAACAAGTATGTTTCATTAACATCCTAATATGAATTCTAAAACAATGAAATAAACACATATAAAGTTTAGGAAACCTTACATTGGGTGCAGCGGAATATAATGACTCCTTCCGTTCAGATATCTAGCCCTTGATTCCTTTCTGTAGCAGAGCATTATCAATATCTGAACCTGGATCTCTTTCTCTCCTTCCTTTGATGCTGAATCTCCTTCTTGTTGGTTGTTTTTCCACAGTCTTACACACTATGATTGAGATACCATTTGATGTGTATCGGCACTCACTCAGTCACTCAAGGAATTCGAAATTTAGAGAAGAAAAGAGAAGGGAAGAGGTTCGGCCTATAGAGAAAAGATAGAGGCTCAGTTTTCATCTGACAGAAGTTCAAGTGTGAATGAGAGCCATCAGTATCTATTTATAGGTAACCGCCTAGGTTTAGGTTAGAATTATTTGGTATTAAAATAATGAAAAAATAAATGATAAAAGCCTATAAGTGTGACCGGCCATTGGCCTTGGATAATGGGCCTCACTTATGCAATTTGGCTGTTTTATCATTCATGCATCTCATTTTCTCAAAAATGCCAATTTTCAAATTCAACCATTTAAATTCCAATTCTAATTATTTAATAACTAAAATTAATTATTAAATAATATTGTCATTTAATATATTTATTAATTAGACATATAAAGTCTCTTAATTAATAAATAAACCTAGAATCTCTTTTCTTTACAATTTCGCCCTTGCTTAGTGAAAATTCACAAAGTAGACATAGTCTAACTTTAGAATTATAATTGATTAATCAAAATCAATTAACTGAGTCTTACAAGCACTATGGTCTCAACTAGTATGGGGACCATGGGTCTATATATCCGAGCTTCCAATAAGCAGATCAAGAATTTATATCTTAAATTCACTGACTTATTAATTCTTCGTTGAATCCACGCATAGAACTTAGAATTGCACTCTCAGTATATAGAACGCTCTATATGTTCCACGATATAGACACGTCATTAGTTATCCATTGTTATAATCCTAATGTGATCAATGATCCTCTATATAGATGATTTACACTGTAAAGGGATTAAATTACCATAACACCCTACAATGTATTTTATCCTTAAAACACTTAAGCCCGTATAAATGATATTTCAGCTAAGTGAAATGAGATCTCCACCATTTATTTTCGTTTGGTTAAGCTCGAAGGAAATCATCCTTTACTTTCTATTCGTCAGATAGAAGCTATAGATTCCATATTTATGTTAGCGCTCCCATTGAATTGCACTACCGTGTTCCCAAAATGTACGTATTACCCTGACCCAAAAGTAGGCTTAACTAACAAATCAAAGAACACGAATAACATCTTGAGATTGAGCCTAATCATATCAGGATTAAGATCATTTGATCTGGATCAACAGGTGATATTGAATTGAATAGATATTACGGTAAATTCTAATATATCTAATCAAAGTTCAATATCGGTCCCTTCCGATGTATACTCCATACATCCGATGCTGGTAAACTTTGCCAATGTCCTGGAAAGGACATAACACTTATCCAAGGTGTAAGAATACCTATCGTTGATTATACCATATCAGTCTAAATCCAGTGTTCTGACAAATTAAGGAATAAACTTTCGAACATATAATTAAGATTATATTCCACTGTGTTGACAACACTATAATCATTAACAAATTGATATGTTCTGGACTTAAATAGAATTCATACATTATGTACATATAATCATGAAATAAATCATGTGAACCATGCAACATTAAATGTTATTTCTGATCTATATTAATAAGTAAATCTGATTATATTGAAATGAGTTTTATTTAGGGCATAAAACCCAACATATTCCCCATACAAAAATACACAGAAAGTATAAAGAAAACCCTAAGTTCTAAACTATGGGTTGGAATGACCAAATCTCCAGAATTTCTAAGGAAGTATGCATGCGAGTATTCAAGATGTTTATCCTAATACTCGCGAGTATTCAAAATAACAAGTAAGAAAGGTGCGAATATTCAAAATGTCCTTCCTAGAATTCACGGTTATAAAAATTTCAGGTCTATTTTTTTTCTGAGAATTACCCAGTTCTAACAGAAAAATAAGGCCCTATGTGTATTCCCTACAAATAAACATGCATTTTCTATTCCTTAAAATTTCAAAAAATTCAGAGTGCAGAATTTTTCTCAAATCAAGAAACCAAATTAGAAGGTAGATTCAAAAACTAACCTTAAGATTTGACGATTCTCCTTGTGAAAAGTTTCGATCGATTCAGGAACTTTGAAGATTCAAAAGGGGCAAAACAGAAATTTATCTGAAAGAGGGATTTTGTCTTTGAGAGTTTCGAATGAGTAGAGAAAACGAAAATGAGAGGGAAAATAAGGGAATCGTTTCGTATCAAGAGGCTTAAATACCAATAGCCCTCATAAATTGGGATTGTGACACGTGGCAACAGGAATGCCTAAGGTCATCCCATCCAACGGTCAGCCATGGGCACACCTAGACGGAAACCGAAGAGTTTCGTGACGTGGCACCATAGGCAGGATAAAATGCAATAATTACAGCCGTCATTTTTCGAAACCCTCGATGGGACAACCAAAGGTCACCACCTCGTGACAACTTTTCACCTATCTCTCGCTTATAGTTTCCCTCATGACCGCACCTGTCAAGTCGCGAAACTAGGGGCATGTGTTATAGTGAGATTTTTCTCACCTAGAAACTCGAGACCAGACTCATGTTTGAAGGACACGTGTACTCAATTTCCCCAAGGAAAGATGAGATGTCATTGAGAGACTCCTCGAGTTCAAACCTCGCCTGAACTAGACTCAGCGAGATGATGCGGATATGACCAAGTCTAATCGCATTCGTATGAATCGCATTATGTAGGACCAAGGAACAGATTTAACCCGCATATACCAAGATATATGCGAGTATCTCCACGATCCTCCTACGAAAACATAGAGATCAATTCTCTACGTTGCAAGTTGTCCCGATGACCCAATAGCCTCGATAAACTGATGTAGACTCGTATGTCTTGGTTCTATCAACTCGTTATATGATGTCCGTAAAAGCGACTGTACAAGACCGCAGACATCTTAGACTCAACTAGTCTCGAATGCATTCTAAGCCTGCGAAGCTTGTCTAAGAATGTGAACAGCCAACTCGCATTATAGAAGTCGCGTACGTTGCTGTATTTAGTGAATGAAACTGGAAATTGTTCTTCATTTATTAATGTTTACGTTTTTAGCTTAATTATTGTAAATCAATGTATAAACGGGTTGACAATGAATGCAATCCTTATGTAAATGATAGGACACTTGCTTTGTATATAAAAGAGTGATCCACCGTGAAACACAAGGACAGAATCTTTGCAACAGTGGACCAAGCAGACTGTGATCTGATTGAACCACTATAATTCTCTTGTGTTTATTATTCTTTGTGAAAATTTCACCGTATACCCATTTTAACTTAGCCCATTTGATTTTTACCGTTCTTTTCATGTTATTTCATTTATAGCCACTTTTATAAGTCATTTCCCTATTTTGCCCTTAGCTTAATCAAAAAAAAAAAAATCAATTACTTTTCCAGAGTCCAAATATGATGATCACCTCCGCTCCTCCTCTTGCGATAATTACATTCCGATATGATATAAAAAAATTCTTAGCAAAATATAGAAGCTTTCTTCTTATGGAGTACAGTGACTATTAAAATAAAAACAAATTAACGATACATATAAATTAAATATGCATTAATTTAAACCAAAAGATGATAAAAAGCTTAAAGTTTATCAAGGTGAGTCTATAATATACCTGAACTTTCATCGAATACCTGCTCTTGTAGACAAGCATAATTAGACATTGATTTCATAATTGGATTTTAATAAAAAAGTCCCAAGCAATACTTACATTCAAATATCGAAGGAGGTTGGAGGTTAGGGGGTGCGATTGTGATTGCATAGGTGTAGTGTTGATTTCGCCGGTGGAGGAGGCGGAAGGACGCAGGTGATGGCACAGGAGGCGGAGCTTGTGTGCATGGGTTTAGGTTAGGATAGGGACAATCTGTTAGGATATGTAAAGTAAGGGTATATTTGGTATAAAACTTATAAAAGTGGTTAGATTTGAATGAATTTTAATATGCAGTTATTTTTGATTAGTTTATGAAAAATAGAGGTATTCATCAATTTATCGCTTATTCTTTCCAGCCTTTTTGTTAAGTATTTGTGTTTCCGGTTCGAGTACTCGCCATTCTAGGTTGAATACTCGCACTTGTTCATCAGTTATTATTATTATTATTATAATTTATTTTGGTGTTGTAAAATTTCTTTAACAACAATCACATACATTTATTAGAAAGTAAAATTAAACTAGGTTTCAAGCCCTTAATGATCTTTAATCGCATATCCAAAGTAAACATGTTATTGCATCTAACTGAAACGGTAATATTGAGCTTTGAAATAAAACATATGACTAACAAAGCATAAACTTGAAAACATAATTTAAAATTCTAAATGAACCAAGGATTCTTTTTACATCTAATTATAATATCAATAGTTATCATCACATGCACACACACATTCAGTCGGGGCCTCTCTTCGACTCATCGCCTTCAATAGAAAAAGACTCTAACTTCTGTTTTTTATTTATTACCTGAAACACAAAATACTAATTATTGAGCTAACACAAAGTAAAGGATAACAAACAAGCATCATTCTTATGTTTTAGCCAAGTAATACATTCAAACTCATTAATTAAATGTTTTAATATTAGGAAAATTAGTGGAGGATAATTAACTGACTTAATTACCCCTTAAAACACACTACCTTTGTTCATGAATTATGTCACTATTTAAGCTCTCTCTATACATACATATACACTATCTATTCAGACTATAATATATTTGATATTGATAATGATCGATGTTTGTACTAATGGTACATATATTGATGAAACAAATATATGAAAATACATTTAATTACCTTTTTTTCTTCCTTTGATAATAAGCCTCCAGCCAATAAAGAATGCAACTAAGAGGGCTAATAAAGAAGCAATTGATGCTACAATCGGAACTATATATTTTTTCTTCTTTATCTTTTGGCAAGAAGGTGAAGAACAAAGATCCTTGTTTCCCGAAACACTGTAGATAAAAATTCATGATGTTAGAGTCAAATCATGTCTTGATAATAATCATTTTCTATAAAATAAATAAAGATACAAAAAAAATACATATAGTGTTTAGTGTTTATTACACTAAAATAAATAAATAGTTGATATATAGCGTGGAACCAAAAGAAAAAGACCTTAGTAATAACGAGCCATTGATGGATTTTTTAATGAGGTCACTTGGAATTGATCCTGTGAGGTTGTTTCCACTCAAATCTCTGAAACCATAGACAAAATTATGATTCTTTGTTAATAAATTGGTATCTAACAAAATATATGAAATCATGGACAAAATTATGATTCCTTATTAATAAATATACATGTATATATTTACATTTGGATTGTACTATAGACTAAACTTACAAAACTTTTAAGAACTGTAGTTCAGAAAGAAATTCAGGTACAAATCCGCTCAAGTTGTTATTTGATAAATCCCTGAAATTATTATACAGATAATCAATTTTTTTTCTTAATCAAACTAATCCATGCTATAAATTAAGAGGACCTTAAGTAAAGTTTTAGTATGAATTAATATATTGACTTACAGAAATTGTATCATGGTAAGATCAGATATGGAGGATGCTATCTCCCCCGTCAATCCACTTGAAGATAGGTTTCTAATATTTGCATAAATACATAAGTGGAACAAGAGTTATAAGTTGCAAGCAGTACATTTATAAGTTGGAAACTATAGCCTCAAAATTTTTGATCAAAATAATGATTAATTATAGTAATTTAAGAGTTGAAATCTAAAACTCACAACGATATGATTCTAACTGAATCTTGACCACTAAAGCTGCAATCAAGACCAGCCCATGTGTATATTTTTGGAGAACATGGATCCCCTTGCCAATTTTTCTGTACGCCGTACATAGATTTGATATTCAACACAGCACCAACTAGATAAAAAAAATAGAAGGATTTAATATGATTAGCATCTTCAATTAGATTTTTTTTCATTATTTTTTATAAAGTCGTTAATTAGTATTCTAAATTCATCAGAAAAGTATTAATGTTAGAGCATTTTACAATTTTGTATACATTATTTTAATTAATTACAAAATATGTGCAAAAAAACTTATTATCATTTTCTCATACATTTTTATATATAATTAAAAACTTTTTTTCAATTTCTTTTATAATATATATATGGTAATAATTATTAATTATTATATATATGGTAATATTGGCTATGTTTATTTTTATGTTTACAATTATAATAAAAAACATACCAATAATATAAAATATTTTATATATGTTTATTTTATTTTCTATTAATTAAACATACTAATTTAATGAACAAAATAATAATATTCATATAAGTTTATTATATCACTCTACGTGTATTATATTTATTTTTTAGTAATTTTTTAGAAAATAAATAATATATATAAAAAACTTGTTTATCTTTATCTTTATCTTTGTTTATTGTGTCATGTTTATTTTTTCTAATTGAATAATTTTTGGAGTTTATAAAGTTATGTTTGTTTATTTATTTTTTTGATGTAAGAATTATACTTCAATAGAAAATTCGTTCACTAATTCATTAAAAAATAATCAATATATAGAAACAACAGAAAAAAAAAATATACTTATTTTAGTATAGTATAAATTGTCTATATCTGTTTTTATGTTTACAATTATAATAAACATACTAATAATATAAAATATTTTGTATATATATGTTTATTTTTTTTTTCTATTTATTAAACATACTAATTTAATAAACAAAATAATAATATTCAGATATGTTTATTATATCACTTTATGTGTCATGTTTATTTTTAGTAATTTTAAGTATTGATTTATATTTATATACATTAATGTTTATAATTTTGATATTGTATTTTATTAAAAAAAATCTTATTAAATTATAATAATTCATACTAAAATAGATTATAAACATTTATCTTTTAATGAAAAAAAATTAACTTGTTTATTTTTATAAAACTGTTTAATTAATTTTACGAAATTGTTTATTTTGAGTTTTAATAAACATTGTTTATTATTTAATGATTAAAATGTATGGTTTGATGTAATAAGTTTTCAAAATATATAAGTTTTTAAAATAATTTTTTTTTGCACATTTTTTGTAATTATATTATTTTTGTTGTACATTTATGAAAAAAGCCCTTAATGTTATTAAGTCATAGGTATTGACTTAATTATGCATCATTATAAAATGCTAAAATGCGGTAATAGTGATACTACAAAAAAATCTTATTTTTAGTTACAACAAAACCTGTGATTAGAAAATAAAAAAAATTGTGACTAATTATAAATCAAGATTCCTATGTTGTGACTAAAAGGTCTGTAACTAAAATTATTAGTCACAAAAATTCTAATTTGTTGTGACTAAATGTATTTTTAGTAACAATACTTATTGTAACTAAAACTAAATTAGTGACAATTTGTAACTAAATAAATGTTTTAGTTATAAGTAATATTTTTTTGTGACTAAACATTTAGTCATAAATCTAATTTAATATAATAGTTTTTAGAGAACATATCACTAAGAACATCTCTAATGGAAGATATAAAGTTGTGTTATATTCTTTACAAAAAGTAACTTTGTGGTAGATTTACATTAAATTTTAGCATTGAGCTCATGTACAATTACAAAATTTTGATGTAAAATTTAATATTTAATTATTTTTTTATTAAAAAAATTAAAAACTAATAGTTTTATTATTATTTTAATTTATAAGACCAATAATAAATAATATAAATAATTCATAATTTAATATTATATATAGTTAAATATAGTAATAAAATAATACAACTAATATAAATATAATTAAAAAAATAATACTGTAAATTTTTATCATATTAACAATGATGAAAAATAAGGAAAGAAAAGCAAAATAGAAATATGGGGGAGATATCTAAACCTTTTTTTAAAAGAGAAAGTGTTATGGAAATTTTATAAAATAAACTATTCTATTTTATACATGCCAAACGATTAATTAGCATATTTCATTTTGTATAACTATCTCTAAATCTTACACCAATAAAACTCTATTAGCAAAGATTTACTCTATATAATTAATTAAGACACGAAATAGATATAATATATGTATATACATTAATGCATTCATACATCCGTACTTACCATCATTATCATGCGTTTGTGGCTCTGAGAAATTCTGAATAATATAAACCTCAAGAGCATTGAGGATGGGTTGGTGTGTAGATGTGGAGTATTGGAAGAAGTCATAGTTTATGGATGAACTATCGGCCCTCACAGATGCAAGGCTGGATAAAGTAGTGGTTTGCAAATACTTAGGAGTAAAAGGTTTGTCATCACCATTCCAAAACTCACCATTTTCATAGATTCTGAACTGTCTCGACTCATTGGGTTGGAGCTTTTCCAACTCCGCAAAGTGCATATATACATAATATTCAGCCATGGGATCATCCGGACTTAAGTAAAATGAAAATAAAGGACTTGTCACATTGGCTGGTGACATAGCTGTGCCCATAACATTTGATGGAGGCTCGTAAATGCTTCTAGTATTTAAGTCTATTTTTGATGATGTGCTTAATACTTTGCGTTCTGGGAAATTGAAAGGCTGCCATATACGATCATAAACATCGTCTTTGTACCTTAAAACCCAGTGAAGAACAAATATCTACTTTAATTAGTTTTAGATTTCTACTGAAAAAAAGAAATATAGTTTTAGATAATGATTATTGTAGGAAAAATTGCTTGGTGAAATCCCAAGTTTGCCCTACACCACTCAAGAAAAGAGTCAAAACGACAGGGACAAATTTGTCCCAGAAAAATTCAATTTAAACCTCAATCAACGACCAAAGAACCCCGGTCGTTTATCCTACACGACAATGGAAACTTGTCGTTCTTCACTCACACGACAAATCGTTTAAACCAAACGATTTGTCGTTCTGGATTGAACACAAGTAAGTTCAATCAGAGCTAACCCTAGCTCATTTGCACCTTCGAACATTCGAGAATTTCTCAAATTCTCTCTCTTTCTCTCTGCCTTCTCTCTGGTTCTCAAACCCTAGAACCAGAGATCCTTCTCGATCTATTGATCGATCTTACCCAGAAACCTTCCCAAAAAACACCACACAACACACACATACAAATATCAAGCATAGATCATTTAGGTTAGGGTTTAGAAAAATGACACCAGAGTTTATAGAGGTTCGCCCTAAATCAGGGGTACGTCCTCTTTGAGCTCGCCTTGAAGACGATCTACAGATCTGCACTATTATGATGAATATTGATACAAAGGTGAGAAATCCAAGTCACAATACTTTGACTGGTATTTCAGATTAACTCTCTTTTTCTTTCTATGTGTTTATCTCTCTGTCTTCCCTTGGTTTCTCACTCACTAACACTTTTCTTTTCTTTGCATGAACATGGACTGCTGAGATTTGGAGCTGAAGCTTTCAGATCTTGCACTCTAGGGTTCGAGTTTCTGGTATCTCTCGACTGAGAGATCTGGTATGATCTAGTGTCCCTTTTATACTTGTAGTTTTAGGGTTGATCATAGATCTGGAAGTTAGTTACAATTTCGGTTGTAACTAACAACCAGATCTTGATCCACTAGAGGCGAAGCCACATAGGATCTGTTTTTTTTTTCTTTTGTATCCTGTTGTATTTTATTTGTACTTTCTCTTCATCTTGTAAAACTGTAATAATAAAAATTACAGTGAGATCTAATTTAACAATTTCCACCTTAGATCTCTTCTGTAATGTTTATTATCATAGTTCTTCGTCCTCAAGGGTCTTAGCTCATAGTGGTAGTGGTCATCCACCACTACCAACCCCTAACAAGTCCAAGCAGTGCTTGAACTTGGTTAAGGGTAGCACCTTAGTACCGATATCAGAAGGATTCTCTTCAGTGGGAACTTTCTCTATCTGTACAACCTTCTGTGTCACTTTATCTCGTATAAAGTGATACTTAATTTCCACATGTTTGGTTCTGTCGTGAAAGACAGGATTCTTACACAAGTGGATACAACTCTGGCTGTCTGAGTAGATTATAGGTTCTTCATCTAGTAGTTTAAGTTCTTCTAGTAGTCCTTTAAGCCAAATAGCTTCTTTAATAGCCTCTGTAACAGCTACATACTCAGATTCTGTTGTAGATAATGCTACAACAGGCTGTAGTTGTACTTTCCAGCTGATACAATTCCCCCATAAAGTAAAGAAATAGGCAGAGGTAGATTTTCTACTATCTCTGTCACCTGCATAGTCTGCATCACTATACCCAGTGATCATTCTGCTTTTGTCCCTCCTTTTGTAGTTTAACCCTACTTCAGTAGATCCCAATAAGTATCTTAGTAACCATTTCATAGCCTCCCAGTGTTGTTTACCTGGGTTAGCCATGTACTTACTTAGTACACTAATGGCATAGGCTAAATCAGGTCTGGTGCTAACCATTAGGTACATCACTGATCCCACTGCACTAGAATAAGGCACTTCACTCATAGATTCTTTCTCAGCTGTAGTTTTAGGACATTGCTCCTTGCTTAGGTAGTACTGATTAGTCATAGGTTGCTTAGTTTGCTTTGCATTAGTCATAGAGAAATTCTCTAAGACTTTCTTGATGTAGTTTTTCTGATGTAGCCTTAGTGTCCCATGTTCCCTGTCCCTAGAGATGTTAATGCCTAGGATCTTAGCAGCCTTGCCTAAGTCCTTCATCTCAAACTCTTCCCTTAGCCAACCTTTCATTAGGTCAATCCTGGTCCTTTCCTTGCTCACAATGAGCATGTCATCTACATACAGCAGTAAGTAGATGACTTCATCAATCTTAGTGCCTTTGTAGTATAGACAGGTGTCATAATAGCTCCTAGAAAATCCTTTCTTGATCATGAACTCATCAAACCTTTTATTCCATTGTCTTGGTGACTGTTTAAGTCCATACAGGGACTTAATCAGTTTGCAAACCAAGTCTTCCTTGCCTTTTTCCTCATATCCTTTAGGTTGTTGCATGTAGATTTCTTCCTCAAGTTCCCCATGTAGAAATGCAGTAGTTACATCCATTTGATCAACTTCTAGGTCAAATTGAGTAGCTATGGTAAGTATAATTCTGATGGTTTTATACTTAGCCACAGGTGAGAATATCTCATTAAAATCTATCCCTTCTTTCTGTAAATCCCTTAGCCACTAGTCTGGCCTTAAACTTCTTAGGATCTGTCTCAGTGAGTCCTTCATTGTGTTAGAAAAGCCATTTGCATGATACTATGCTCTTTCCTTTAGGTTTCTTTACTAGTATCCGAGTTGTTCTTTCTCGGAGATTCCATCTCTCGTATCCATTGCCTTGGACCATTTCTTGGCATCTTTATCAGTCATAGCTTCTTCATAGGTCTTAGGTTCTGTCATTTCCACTCCCATAGCACAGAAAAATGCATAGGCTAGCACTTCTTCCCAAGCTGTGAAGCTGAATCTCTGTGTAGGTCTAGGAATCCTTCTAGTTCTATCTCTGGTCAGTTGGTAGTCTTGGATTTCCTCATTTTCTTGTCCTTCTTCAGTAATAGGTTCCACCTGAATGTTGTCATCCTGAACTTGGTCATTTCCTACCAAGTTTTCATCTCCCTGAGTATTTTCCACCTGTTCTGGTTCCACCTGAACAGTGTTAGGTTGAGTGTTCCTTGTTTGCATGTCCACAGATGTGCCTGCAGGGTTAGTGTCTAGAATAGGACTAGATATTGCATTATTATTAGTAATACAAGGAAATAAATCTTCCTTAAAAACAACATCCCTACTGTTTATAGCTTTAAACCCTTGTTTCTCTCTTACCCATAGTCTGTAGCCTTTAGTGCCTTCAGGATAGCCTAGGAACACACATTTCAGAGCTCTAGGCTCTAACTTACCTACACTCTGATGTGCATAGGCTGCACATCCAAATACTCTTAAGTTTGAGAGATCAGGAGGCTTACCTGACCAGATCTCCTCTGGTGTCTTGAATTCAATGGCACTGGATGGACTTCTGTTCACCAAGTAGGCTGCTGTTAACACAGCTTCTCCCCAAAATCCTTTAGTGAGTCCAGATTGCAATAATAGGCATCTGACCTTGTTCATCAAGGTCCTATTCATTCTCTCAGCTACCCCATTCTGTTGAGGAGTAATTCTCACAGTTCTGTGCCTTTGAATTCCAACAGAGCCACAATACCTGTTAAATTCATCACTGCAAAACTCTAAACCATTGTCAGTTCTTAGGGTTTTAACCCTTTGATTAGTTAAATTTTCCATTAGGGTTTTCCATTGTATGAATTTAGATAAAGCCTCATTTTTATGTTTAAGTAAAAATACCCAAACTTTTCTAGAATGGTCATCAACAATAGACATAAAATACACATTTCCACCATGTGTTGGAGTTTTCTCTGGTCCCCAAAGATCAGAGTGAACATACTCCAATATGTGCTTAGTTTTGTGAATACCAGTTTTAAACTTTAACCTATGGTGTTTACCTAGGACACAGGATTCACAGAAATCCACTTTACTTACTCTGTCCTTACCCAGTAGCCTTTGATCACTCATGATCTGTAGGCCTTTCTCACTGATATGCCCCAGCCTTCTGTGCCATAGAACAGCCTTTAGGTCCTCTGGATTGCTAGTGACTGCATTGTTGCAGTGAGTCACTGGTTCTCCATCTAGGTAGTATAATCCTTCATGTTTGTGGCCTTTGATTATTGTCATAGCACCCTTACTTAGCTTCATTGAACCTGCTTCAATTTTGCTAACAATACCCATGTCATCTAGAACACTTATAGAAATCAAATTTCTAGCAAGATTAGGAACATACCTTACACCAGTTAGAGTTCTGACAATTCCATCAAACATTTTAAAACTGACATTACCTGAGCCTTCTATATTGCATGTATTGTTATTTCCCAGAATTACTTTGCCACCATTAGAATTTCTGTAATCAGTTAGGATTTCCCTAGAATTTGTCATGTGAAAGGTACACCCAGAATCCAAAATCCAGTCATCTTTGAAAGATGTAGATGCAACATAAACTTCACCACTATCATAGCCATCTGAGTAGTTTGCTTCTTGTTGCTTGTCATTTTGTTGCCTGTTTTGATCTGATCTCTCTGGAAACCTTCCACCTTTCTTGTTCTTGTATTTGTTGTTGTAGAAATAGCAGTCTTTCTTGTAGTGTCCAGGTTTTCCACAATAGAAACACCCTGTAGAATCACCAGAATCTTTTGATGGTGATCTACTCTTCCCTCTGTTTGAGTTTCTATGATGATGTGCACTATTACTTCTACCCCTGTTCTGGTAGGATTTCTTGTGAGATGGCCTTCCCCTACTTAGATTCATTTCACCATGTCCAGAATTGGATTTTTCACTCTTCATCTCCAAGTCTTTAGATTTTAGGGCTGAGATGACTTCATCAAGTGTGATAGAAGTCCTTCCATACTTGATTGCTGTCTTTACCTCTCTGTATGAATCAGGCAATGAATTCAAAATGATTATTGCCTGATTTTCATCACTTAGAGCTTCATTCTCTCCTGAATTTGCCAATTCAATGTGCATTCTGAGAAACTCATCAAGATTCTGATCTAGGGTTTTAGTGTGACTCATCTTAAACCCAAAGATCCTTTCTTTCAGGTAGATCTTGTTAGTTAGGGATTTTTGTTGAAACTGCTCTTCAAGTTTCTTCCAAATTTTAGCTGGTGTTTCTTCTTTATCAACCAATCTGATGATGGCATCAGAAAGGTTGAAAATTATGATTCCAGTGGCTGTTTCCAACAGTTCTTCTTGTTGAATCTTTGAAGTGTTGTCTGGCCATTCAATAGGGTCTTCAAGAACCCTAAGTAGTTTCTGTTGAGCCAACAGAGATCTGATCTTTCTCCTCCAGATCCTGTAATCACCAGATCCATCAAAACGATCAATGTCAACTTTGATATTGCTCATGTTAGAAAAATCAAAATTAAATTGAGTTGAGTTTAGAAAAATTTGTTTATTATCAGTTTGTGGAATTTCCACAGGTTTCCCACTGTCCACAACTTCTTGTTGTGTTTCTTCTTCTTCTCCCAGTCTTGATCACTTTCTTGATTCTTTCTTGAGTTGATTTAAGCTTGAACCAAAGCTCTGATACCACTGTAGGAAAAATTGCTTGGTGAAATCCCAAGTTTGCCCTACACCACTCAAGAAAAGAGTCAAAACGACAGGGACAAATTTGTCCCAGAAAAATTCAATTTAAACCTCAATCAACGACCAAAGAACCCCGGTCGTTTATCCTACACGACAATGGAAACTTGTCGTTCTTCACTCACACGACAAATCGTTTAAACCAAACGATTTGTCGTTCTGGATTGAACACAAGTAAGTTCAATCAGAGCTAACCCTAGCTCATTTGCACCTTCGAACATTCGAGAATTTCTCAAATTCTCTCTCTTTCTCTCTGCCTTCTCTCTGGTTCTCAAACCCTAGAACCAGAGATCCTTCTCGATCTATTGATCGATCTTACCCAGAAACCTTCCCAAAAAACACCACACAACACACACATACAAATATCAAGCATAGATCATTTAGGTTAGGGTTTAGAAAAATGACACCAGAGTTTATAGAGGTTCGCCCTAAATCAGGGGTACGTCCTCTTTGAGCTCGCCTTGAAGACGATCTACAGATCTGCACTATTATGATGAATATTGATACAAAGGTGAGAAATCCAAGTCACAATACTTTGACTGGTATTTCAGATTAACTCTCTTTTTCTTTCTATGTGTTTATCTCTCTGTCTTCCCTTGGTTTCTCACTCACTAACACTTTTCTTTTCTTTGCATGAACATGGACTGCTGAGATTTGGAGCTGAAGCTTTCAGATCTTGCACTCTAGGGTTCGAGTTTCTGGTATCTCTCGACTGAGAGATCTGGTATGATCTAGTGTCCCTTTTATACTTGTAGTTTTAGGGTTGATCATAGATCTGGAAGTTAGTTACAATTTCGGTTGTAACTAACAACCAGATCTTGATCCACTAGAGGCGAAGCCACATAGGATCTGTTTTTTTTTTTCTTTTGTATCCTGTTGTATTTTATTTGTACTTTCTCTTCATCTTGTAAAACTGTAATAATAAAAATTACAGTGAGATCTAATTTAACAATTATTATTTTTTTTCTTATATAGACAAACACAGCAGTATTTACTATAACATTATAACACTATCATGATGTTAAGACTTGGTATATATAAATATCACCAAACATGATATTTGCAAGCTACTAAATGTAATATAATCCACACAGAGAATAGTAATTAAACTGAATCCAATACTTCATACCTTATTGACGTATTACTTCTCGACCCTACATCCAACCGTCGATAGAGAACGGCTGTAGTAGGAGTGTACAAATTATTCTTCAAAGGCCTAAGCTCCAAAGCCGAAATAAAAGGTGTACCATGTCCAGTATTTACTAGACATACAAATATATACTCTGAAATTGGAATATGTATGATCTCCTTTGTTGCAGCTATGGATGCATTATCCAATTTCACAGTTCCCCATTTGTTGGCTCCAATGTATAAATCAAACCGTGGTACTGTCATTTTTCCATCGTAATTTCCGTACAAGAACCTTGCCCTTACTAGAAATTTGTTTCCTTTCCCATTTGATGTCTTTAGGGTGTAACAATTTTTGTCTCCTTGTGGGAAACTTCTTAAAGTTGAAAATTGCTGCTCAAGAGTATCTGAAAGGTATTCGAGTGATATGGAACTGGTTTCACCTAAGTTGGTTTCAATAAAATCAGACTCTGATACATATGTTAAGCCAGTTGTTTTGTCTGTGTAAGTCGAGTTCTTTGGCATTCCACAATCTATGCTGATGAAGCCTGAGAATAATTCAGACAAATAGAAAAATTTAGATTATTATATAATGTAAAGGAAAGAAAGAATTTATTGATATTTTGCAGTTCTGATAGCATATTTTTAAGGCTTGCATATATCTGCACATAACATTAATTTTGTACCTGATTGAGTTTGAGCTTGAACAAGAAATGTTGAGGCTAGAAGAACAGTAAGGTATGCAACGAAGAGGAAATGTTTTAACATCTTCAATCATTTGTTTTTGTAAAGAATAATAAGCTTTGGCCGACTTAATTTTATTGTGGTCTCTTATATATATATTGATCAGAATCATGTAAAGTCATGAAGCTATAAATATGTATATAAGTTATAAGGCATCATTAGATTCATTGCTTTTGTTAATTAGTACTACAATAGCTGTACGTATTTGCTGGGGGGCAAATTAAATTGGTTGATTTCAAGTATTCAAATGATCGAAACGTTATTACGTATATAAATATATACTATATATATATTTATATGCACACTTGGCTTTAATAAGTTTTTAATTGTGTAGCAGCAGTATTTACTATTTTAGATATGATAGTTTTTAAAAATTATTACATTAAAGTATATAAAATTCTATACTTAATCAAACCAATAGCGATATTACCATATAAAAAATTATCAAATACTACTGATATCCTTTAGCATTTCTCCTTCTCAATTACACAGTATTCAATGGTATGAAAATTAAATATGTATCGTAGTATGAATCAAGCAAGTAGAAATTATGTATCCTATAGAAAAGAGAAATGGAAATTATTAAAATATTAAGAATTAGTCAGATTAATTATTACAGCAGAGATCTAACACATTTTTAAAGCACTACAGATCACGTTCTATGGACTTCTAATTGTCAATGATCATCACAGTCAAACAAACATATATGCACAAACATATAAATATATATATATATATATATTCCAGCTGTTTCATTTTTTCTTCCTTTTCTTTTCAAGTCAAACATTCATATAAAGTAATACATTAGGTACATGTAGATAAATTAACAAATCCAACTTGCAAATATATGCATTGAAACAATTCATTTACTTTAAAGTATGTATAAACTCCAATACTCCATATATCCATTTCTCTTGTTAGTAAACAAAATTAGTAATTACAAAAAAAAAAAAAAAGAATAAATAAAATTTTTGCCCTCAATTACTATTAACTACAACATTATTAGATTGTGTCCTCTCATTTTGTTCACATTGTAAAATTTCCAAATTATGGACATTACTGAATTATGCACATTACAAAATTATGCAAATTGACACCACCGAGGAGACTATCACTAATTTTCCTATTTAAAAGATCATAGTTCCTTGTCATAAAGAGAGGGTTTCTACAAAATTATTTCTTATATTGTTAAATTAATATGGTTATTGGTGACAGTATTGATGACCACCCATTAATCTATAAAAACAGAAAATGACAAGTCCTGAACAAAAATAATGGTCAGCTAGCATAGATTCAAAAATAGATTCCATGAAAAAAAAAATAAAGTCTGAGAATATGTAGATGCACCTGATGATTACCATCTAATTAGATGTAAATGGGTCTACAAGAAGAAAAGAGGTGTTGATGGACAAGTCGAAACATTTAAAGTTAGACTTGTAGCAAAGGGTTATATATACCCAAAGAGAAGGTGTGGAGTACTATAAGGATACTTTTAGTCCAATTGCCATACTCAAATCCATCAGAATACTTCTCTCCATAGCAGCCAATCTCGGTTATGAGATTTGACAAATGAATGTCAAGACAGTTTTCCTTAACGAAATTCTTGATGAGACAATCTATATGAAGAAACTAGAAGGTTACAAACTTCTAGGAAATTGAAGAGAAAGTTTGCAAGCTGAATAAGTCCATTTATAAACTTAAGCAGGCTTCTCACTCTTAGAATAAAAAGTTTGATCAAATAATCAAAACTTACAACTTTCACTAAAATGAAGATGAACCTTGTGTTTACCGACTCAAGGATAATCAAGTGGTAGTATATTCCTGGTCCTTTATGTTGATGACATCTTATTGGTAACAATGTCAAGAAGATGACTGACGTAAAGGAATGGCTTAGCACCCAGTTTAAAATGAAAGACTTGGGTGAAGCTAATTAATTATGTTCTTGGAATCCAAATTATTAGAGATCGCAAGAACAGAGCACTTGTTCTCTCACAAGCAACTTACATTGATAAGATGTTAGAGTGTTTCTCAAGGACCAATGCCAAATGGGATAGTCTTCTACTGATCCCCAAGAGATAGAAGCCATGAGAAAAATTTCTTATGTTTCAACAGTTCGAAGTTTGATGTATGCTATATTATGCATTAGACCAGACATTTTCTATGCAGTGAGAATTGTGAGCAGGTATATATTAGTCTAACCCATGAAAAGAATATTAGACAATAGTTAAGCATATTCTAAAATACTTAAAGAGGATAAAGAACCATGTGTTAGTCTACAAGGGTGGTTCTTTGAATCCCTTAGGTTATACTGACTCAGATTTTCAAGCTTTTCTTGAAATAGGAAGTCTACATCTAGGATAGTTTTCACTCTTATAGGGGTGGAGTAGTTGTTTAGAGAAGTGTCAAGCAATCTGCAATTTCTGATTATACAATATGGAGGCTGAATACATAGTTGCCGTTGAGGCTACTAAGGAACTGGTCTGGCTAAGAAAATTCTTCACAAAGCTTGGTGTTATTCCAAATATAGAAAAACCATTGAGTTACTTTGTCACAACACCAGTGCAATTGCCAACAGTAAAGAGCCTCGAAGCCACAAGAGGAGTAAATACATTGAGAGGAAATACCACATCATCAGAGAATATGTGGCAGGAGGAGACATGCTGGTAGAAAAGGTTGATACTGAAGACAATATAGCTGACCTATTCACCAAGACATTGACACGGACTACATTTCAAAAGTATAGAGAAAATCTTAAAATTAGTTGAAATGTAGTGATTATTTTATGTTAGTACAAGTAGGATTTTATTGGGTTTTGTGCCCTAACTAAAATCCTATTTTAATGTTATCTTGAATTTTATTATCAATAAAGGAAAAAAATTATTTTATTACTTGTTTAATATAATGTTTGGTTCACATGTTTATTTCATGATCATATGTTTGATATATAAATTCTATTAAATTCTTATTACATTGCTATTCATGATTATTGTGTTATCTATATAGTAGAAAATAATCAAGATTATGTGATTAAACTAATTAGTCCCATGATTTATCCGTACACAGGATTTATACTGATATGATAATTAACAATTTAATTTACTTACACTTGTATAGTGGAATGACTTTTCCAAGGCATTAGCAAAGTAAGCTTATATTGGATGTATAGTTATACATCAGACTCGAACGATATTTACAGTGAAAAAGATATCATAAACTTACCGTAATTGTGTTCTTTGACTTGTTCATTAAATCTAACCAATTGGATTGGCCCAATATTTACATCTTGGGAACACGGTAGTGCAATTGAGTGGGAGCACTGATCATGGATACAAAATCTATAAGTTCTATAAATACATAGAAGTGAAACGATAGTTTCCTTTGAGCTTAGCTAAATGAACTTAAATGATGGAGTGCTCATTTGCCTAATTTTATTAGTTTACTGGAATATCATTTACAAGTAGCTAAGTGTTTTAAAGATAAAATATATGGTAGAACGAAAATTTTTTTCCTACTCGATGTAGATCTTCAATAGAAGATCATTAATTATTTAGATTGAAATAATGGATAATTTATTGCGCATCTATACTTGGTATAGAGCGCTTTATATAATCAGGAGTACAATTCTAATTTATAGTAGAATCAGGAGGAATTAATATAATATAGAATTTACTCCGTAAATTCTATAACTACTTATTGAGAGCTTGATTATATAGGCCCATGGTCCCCACACTAGTTGAGATAATATTATCTTGTAGACTCAATTAATTGATTTTATTAAGCAATTTTAATTCTAAGTAAGACTATTATGAGTTTTCACTAAGCAAGGGTTTATTTGAGAAGAAATTTTTTTTTAAGATTTAGTTATTAATTAAGAGACTTTGAAAGGTCTAATTTAGGGATGTACATAAAGTTTTGTAAACCGCCCAAACTGAACAACCCGCCTAAACCAAACCGACATAACCTAACGAATAATGCAAACTGAATAACCCGACGAAAATATAACCACCCCAATCTTTATATTGGGCAGGTTAAAAATAATATCAGTACGTCCAATCAATCTGAACTAACTCAACCAACCTGATAAAAAGGGTTATGTATGTATATATATTTACATATCATATAATTTTTATACATATTTAAAAAAAAAATATAAAGTTCAAACTATTATGTTTCTTTTATGATAGTTGATTTAAACTTTGAATTCAATCTATATATATATTTGTCTTATTATCACAATTAACTAAAATATAATAATTGAATGTAAAAAAAAATTTAAAAAAAAATATTAGTTGTCAGTTTGAGCGGTTTCATCCGACCAAACCGACCAATTTTATTGGACGGATTACTAATTTCTTTTTTCTTAATTAGACGGGTTGCAATTATATTTTTGTATCCTGAATTTGACATTGGATTGAATAAAATATAGTATAAACCGATCAAACTGACCGACGTACACTCCTAATCTAATTAATAAATAAGTTAAATGGTAACTTTATTTGATAATTAATTATAATTATTAAATAGATAGAATTGACATTTATAGTGTTAGAATTAAAAGATGACATTTAAGAAAAGAAAGATAAGTTTTAATAAAGTGGCGAAATTGAGACTCATTAGGCCCACTAAGGAATTCGACCATAAGGGTTTAAATAAAGTCAATTTTAACTTTTTTTTTTATTCTATTTTAAATTCTAAACCTAACCCTAATATCTATCATAAAATAGCTCTTTTTCATAATCTAATTGACTCTTTGTCAAATAAATAGAAATTAAAGAGAGATACTTCTATTTTCGAATCCCATTTCTTATTCTTCTCATATTTTTGAACCCTATAGTGAATGAGTGATTACCCACACAATTCAAGTTAATACTCAAGATAGTGTGGAAGATTGTGTAGCGTTCTTATCACTTGAAGGTAATACGAGGTTCAGATCTTGATCATGCTCTGCAACAGAAAGGATCAAGGGTTAGAGATCTGAACGGAAGGAGTCATAGTTATTCTGCTGCCATTAATGTAAAGTTTTCTATTACTACTTTATGTGTTTAATTGATTATTCTTAGGAAATTCATATTTAAGATGTTAGATTATAGATTTTAAAATCAAACATACACGTTAGTAAATCTAGATCCTAGTAAAATATTTCCAACAAATAGCTGATGTCATACTGGAGTTTAGCATAGGTCTTGTAGCCAACAATGCCAAATCAAATATTCTTCTAGCAGCGGTTAATGGATAAGAAAAATAACAATAAATGCTGCAATTGCTGAAATTTCAGGGACTTTCTTAATGAAATATTTGGAAGTGCAATTGAGGCCAACAAAATGGAAGTATAATGATTGTGAGACAATAATCAAGAAGATTCGAATCAAGCTCAATTTTAGGGCTAGTAGGCATCTTTCGTATGCAGGCCAAGTTTAGCTATTCAATTCGGTACTTATTGGCATTAGTAGTTATTGGATGGGCATATACTTTCTTTTTCAAAAAATAATGCTTATAGGTACTATGTAGGAACTTTTTGTGGCGAGAAAGATGGAATACTAGCCAAATACATATTGCCTCTTGGGATTTTGTGTGTAAACCGAAAGCATATGGTGGTTTGGGGTTCCAAGATGGTCCAAATGGAACAAGGCGACAATGACAAAATGCATATGGGCACTCACTTTCAAAAATGATGTGTTATGGGTTAAATAGGTCAACAACGTCTACTTAAAGGGACAATAAGCTAAAATTTGATGTTAGTTGGTATTGGAAGAAGCTCATGAAGCTTAGGGAGTGCTTCTCTCAATTTGAGATTGTTTCAGCAGGGAGCTGTTAGACTTAAATTAGTCTAAGTTTCGGGTCATATTTCGGTTAGTTTTCACTCTTTGTTTCTAGTTTTAGGGCTATATTACGCTTGATTCTTTTGTTTCAGGTCCTCAGGCATTTAAAGAAAGTATGTACAAGAATTGAGGAAAAATGGTGAAAGAATCGAGAAGAAAATCCAAAATTGGTGTCGCTGCCAGTTCCAGTCGCGACGGGGAATTTGTCAGTCGCGACGGGAATTGGCAGAGACATCCCCAAGAACTCAAACTGTACTCCAGTCGCGACTGGGAGTCTGCCAGTCGCGACGGGAACTGGCAGAAAGTTTCAAAAAAATTCGAAGTGAACTCCCGTCGCGACGGGGGCTTTGCCAGTCGCGACGGGGACCCTTATGACGGGATTTTTGGGCAATTTCGTAATTTCACGAATTTTAAAGATGAGAATTGGTTTAAATAGCAAGGGTTCGTGAAAATTAGAGAGTATTCAGAATTGGAACCCTAGAAACAAAGGTGGAGGCTAGAAGAGCGGCTTGTGGCGACCTGGATCAATTGCTTCAACTAGTTCTTTCTCTTCTCTTTAATTTTTCTATGTTCTTTTCTATTTCAATGTTAATTATGGATGTTTTGAACTAAACTCCTATTTAGGGAGAATGATGAATGTTGTTTAAGTTTTTCCTAGTTAATGAATAATTGTCATTCCTCCATCTTGATTGTGAACACTATTCATATTTGTGTTTAATTTTCATGTGCAAGATTGATCACCTTTTACATGTTTTATGATCTCAATTCGAAATCTGAAAAGTGAGAATTGAGAATGCTAAAATTGGATAGTCTAGGTTTTGATGTGAAACAAAAGTATTTACATAGCCTTTGTGATATTTAGATTATTGCTTAATGCTGATTTCATGTTAGTTTAATTAAGAGATTAATTAGAGAGCATGAGATTTAGAACCTAGAAGATCTGAAAAGAGCTAGGTTAATTTATAATCTGTCATTCACTTCAAGAGAAGGATAGCAATTAGACATTAATATTGGTAACTTAACAACAGGATTCGTCTCCCTATTCTCTCATCTTGATTAATATTCACTTGTTTCTTTAAGTTTCTTGAATTTCTTTCTTCCTTTTAAATCATAAATACTTTTAATTTGCCAAATAGAATTATAAGTATAGTTTAGTAGTAATTAATCCAATTCCCTGTGGTTCGACCTCACTTGCGTGAGTATACTACTTGATTGCGTGCACTTGCGTAGTGATCATAAATTTTAGCAACAGGAGCATGGGTAAATTTAAAATAATCTAAGTTTATGAGCATTTTTCGGCAAAATGATGTAAATGTAGACTATGGCAAAGTTATTTGGTGTAGGTTAGCGACACCAAAACACAGGTTTGTCTTATGGCTAGGGGTGCATATGAGGCAGAAAATCGGCAGGAGTGCTCTCCCGGTCCCCATTCCCGTTAAGGATTTTGATCTCCATCTCCGCTTATTCTCGATCGAGGATAGGGTGGGGAGTCCCCTAATAGAGGCACGGACGGGGCGAGGAATCTCCTAATATAAGAAAATAAAGTTTATAATAAAAATTCAAATATATAACAATGTTAAACTACATAAAAATTAAAATATTACACATTAATTATTATTCAGTAAACTAATTATTATCTAAAATACAACTTAAAATTCATAAAAAATGATACTAATATACTAAAAACAATAAAAACATAAATTATAAATTATAAAAAATTATTAGAAATATAAAATAAAGTACAAAACGGGATCCTCGTCGAGGCGGGAGTTTGTCATCATCATTCCCGCCTCGTTTAATATTTTGGGATAAAAAATAATTCTCGTCTCTGCCCTCTTCCCTATTTAGATGGAGAATTTCCGCCCCAGTAGAGGCGGGTCCCCGCGGGGCCTCATCCCTATGGGAAAAATGTGGATCTCTACACTACTTCTGGCAAGCCTAATTCTCATCAGCTATCAAGAGATGTTTTGGCTAAGATGAATTTGGCATTAGAAACCACAAAATGCCCTGTTTATGAAATATTATGAGTGTCATAAACACTAATTCCTAGAATGTATGTTTTCAAGGAAAGTTTTACAAAAGATTCAGAGTTGGCTTGGTATGGTCAGCTGGCTGATTGATTATGCAGGATGGGTTAGTTGGACGAAATCTCACCAAATTGGGAACATAAAAAATGACGAATTCTCTCCTTGCTGGAGTTGTTTACAACATAGAGGAGTGCTAATCACACCCTATTTTACACTCTCTTTTGCACTCTCTCTATATTTTAATGACAAGTGTCATTTTTTAAGCAATGTTTATTTATAGCTAATATTTAGTCATATTATTATAACTTTATTACATTTGTGCCATTTTAATTAAACTACTCTACTAGTTAAATAATTTGTTCATTTATAGAACAATAAATATTTTTAAATGAAATAATATTTACACCCTAAAATATATAAATACATTTGGCATAAAATACATATATATATTTAATTCATACTTCTTTTTTTCTTTCCCACGTTATAAAAAATAAAACAGAATATATTTTGAATATTAATACGAAGAAATTAGAAAATAATATAGAAAAATATTAGAGTAAAAATAAAATAAAGTTATTATTTTAAAAAATATATGAAAATAAAATTTAAAAAATTACTAAAAATTAACGTAGAACAAATATATATAAAAAGTAATAAGTGTAAATTTAAAAATAATTTAAGTTGATTTATTCTATTGGGATGTGTAAATAAATTTTTGGAGTATATATATATAAAGTTTTTTAGTTTATTTTAGTTCTCCCATTTTAAATTGAATAAAATTAATTATCACTATATATTCTTGTTTAACATTAACAAATTATTCATATGATACATACAATTAAAGTAAAATTAATTTTAACTCAATATATAAATATCTTAGAACTTATTTTTGTTTATAAGTAATGACTAAAAATTTAATTAGTTCAATAAATATTAATTTATTATTATAACATTATAATGAAAATAATTTGATTATTTTCTTTAATTAGCTCAATTAACACAATATATAATTGTGAATAAAAAATAAAAACTTAAAATTATTTATCTTCTCGAAAATAGTTCTAATCTATTAGTAAATCAAAAATAATAAATTATTAAATTCAATGTTAAGAAAGAATAAGATCATTAATTAATTGAAATAATTTACATAACGAAAATTAAAGTATTCATAAATAAAATTTATTAATTAATTAAAAAATGAAAAGAAAAACAATAATATATATACTAACACCATTATAATATTAGTAACTTTAAATTTAAAAGAGTATCAATATAAAACATTAAGAAAAAAAATTAAATGTACTCGTGTTATAACTCTCCTACAAATGATATGCAAACTTTATAAAAATTATAATTTACAAGAATACATAATTATAATCATAGTTTTTGTTTAAATGATGAAAAAACTAAACAATTAAAAATATATTTATTCTCCTATAGAGAACAAATTGCTAAATTAGTAGTAGACAATTTAATTAGAATGGCACAAATGTAATTAAATTATAATGTTAAGACTAATTATTAGGCATAAGTAAGTATTGCTTATAAAGTGACACTTGTCATTAAAATATAAAGAGAGTGCAAAAGAGAGTGTAAAATAGAGTGTGATTAGCACTCCTCTACAACATATGGGTTAACATAGATATTTGTATTTTTGAGAAGAGTGTCAAAACTAGATTATCTCTTGTAATTAGAGGGAAGGGTACCAAAGAGGAAAAACTATACTAGAAGTACTTTGATCAATTATAATTGTTGGGTAGTTTGGATGTAGAGTTTGTAATTTGGCTTGTAATAATTTGGTGATTAATGATAATTCTTCTTTGATAAAAAAAAGGGTAAATACCATTTTGGACCCTGTGTTTTGCAAAAGTTACAGCTTGGACCCTCTGTTTTGTTAAATGACAAAATGGACCCTGTATTTTCTAAAATAGTAAAAATAGGACCCTGAGCTTAATTTTTGACAATTTTTTTTTAATACAACCAAGTTGAAGACAATGCTTAATACGAACAGATACAAAAAATGTAAACAGTTTTGTCATAGCACTTTTAGATCAGATTATAATTAAACTTTATTTTGACAAAAAATCAATTTAGGATCCTATTTGTACTATTTTAGAAAATACAGGGTCTATTTTGTCATTTAACAAAACACAGGGTCCAATTGGTAACTTTTGTAAAACAGAAGGTCCAAAAGGGTATTTACCCTAAAAAAAATAATAATTATAAAAGCTTTTAGTACATAAAGGAATTTAACAATAATAATAAATTAATGTCAAACTTGAACAACATTTTACCAAAAATATTAGTACATGTAGCTTGATTAAAATAAAATTAACCCACAAAATCCACAATTACTCCACTTACCAAAGTCTATCTAGGTGAAGGTTTTATATCAGTAGGGACTTTCAGAGTCGTCTTTTTAGTCAAAGGACTATCCTTAGCAATTTCTAGTGCCAAACACTCATTTAATTCCATCACAACCTGAGTCATTGTTGGCCTATCAATAGAATTTTTATTTAGACAAGCAGTAGCTATTTCAACATATTTCCATGCAGAGTTGACTTGGAAGTGTCCTTGTAATCGTGGATCAACAATGCTCTTAATTTCTCCATTTCCAACCATGAATTGAACCCATTGAGATAGATGAATGTTCTCATTATCACTACTTCTTGATAGAACACTTCGACTTGTAATTATCTCTAATAGAACTACTCCAAAACTGTATACATCACTCTTTTCATTTAACCAGTTTGATTGGAAGTACCTACCCAACATCACAAGACAAAAAACATAATTTATTACTTGAAAATAGATGAGAACGTTGTCCTATCGAGATATATACAAATATATTCTAATTATCTATTTAATGTATCAGGCAAAAAACTCAATTAAAGAACTTACTCAGGATCAAGATATCCAGGAGTGCCAGCAACAATGGTTGATACATGTGTGCCACCTTCAATAGGAAAAGCTCTTGAAAGCCCGAAATCAGCAATTTTGGCTTCCAATTTCTCATTCAACAAGATGTTGGGAGTTTTCACATCCCTGTGGACTATTGGGGGCTTACAACCATGATGCAGATACTCTAAACCTGAAATTTTAACCAAATTCTACCACATAATTTAGTTTCAACTACATTTAGACATACATATGATAATGTACTACTTATATATACAACTAACCTTGTGCTGCATCCACTGCAATTTTTAGTCTAGACTCCCAACTTAATATACAAGTATTTTTTTCTGCATTGCAAAATATTAAAAAAAACTCATTTCCTGTTGTTTTTATATATAATTACGGACTTGAAATAAACTCAACCTTATTGTTAATTTAGTGCTGAATGAAAAATTTTGAACCTGAGAGATGTTGCTTCAAGTTTCCATTGAACATGTACTCATAGATAAGTGCCATGCAATTGTCTTCAATGCAATATCCAATGAGACTAGTCAAGTTTCTGTGATGGACTCTCATTAGAAGTAATACCTGTAAGTTAAACTTCTTAAAATGAATAAATAGCAAACAAATCCAAAATAAGTTAAAATGATAGGCCATCCAATAAATATTGTTGCCTCTTGCTTGTAACTTACTAGTAAATGTAGTTAGTTACTAGATTTGCTAAGCTTATTAATATGATGGCTTCATTTTATTGGTTCATGGGGTTGTATAAAGGTGTAAGAATTGTATTTGTTGGAGAAAACTATTGGGACATTGTTTAGATTTCAAGTTTTGTTTGGACTGCAGATTTAACCAAGAAACAAATAGAGAAAATTATTTTTCACAATGATAAAATATGTTAGGTGTGCAACCAAAGTTCCTCAATGAATTGGAGGGAAGTACACTAGTTGGTGAAGAGTGGACGGATGGAAGCGAGGCAAGGTGGTACGTTGTTTGAGGGGAGGATTATCGGGTGTGCAACCAAAATTCTATGTTGGTTAGAAATAAAAAGAATCATTGGTATATAAGGATAGACATTATCCATATTACTATGAGGCTTTTTGAAAAGGTGTCAGGCTTACTATCATACTGTGGAGATAAATGTCCGAACAAAATACACTCAACTAAACTAAGTACATTAATTTGTGTCTTCTGTATTCTTGTTCTAATCAATGTAATGCATTTCTAAATTTTTACAGACATAATACCTCAGATTGAAACTCCTTATACCCTTGCTCTGATGCTTCAGAGAGTACTTTAATAGCCACTGGAGTGTCATTTAGGTAGCCATAATAAACAGGTCCAAATCCTCCTTTTCCAATGACTTTCTCAAAGTTGTTGGTAATACTTGTGATTTCAGAGTAAGTAAATTGATTTTTTTTACGCTCCAATTCTGACCCAAAATTGTTCATTGATTTGGTCTTGTCTGCTCCTATATTATTATATTTGTATAATTTCAAGAATTCATAATGGCTTCTTATCTCTACATGTACATATCATACACTGTTGTATAAATTTAAAATATTACCTTTTTTTCTTCTTTTAATCAATCTCCATCCGATAAAGAAGGCAACTAGGAGGGCAGAGAGAGATACAACAAGTGCTATAATAAAAACATTATTGTTTTTATGCTTCTTTTGTTTCTGGCAAGAATTTGAGGAGCAGAGATTTGTGTTTCCAGTAACACTGAATAAAAAACAAAGCACAATGAAACCATATCAAAAATATTTAATTTAAATCAATAGGAATCATATAATACACATATATATATACCAAAAATATATAATGTATATGTGTTATCCTGTACCTTAGTACTAGTTTGCCATTTTTGGATCTTTCAATGAGGTTGACTGGAATTGAACCAGTGAGATTATTTCCTCTCAAGTCTCTGAATAACATAAACAAAGTATAAGTTATAATCAAAAGTACTAGCATGGTGAGTGGCCACTCACAACTCATTATTTTATGTAATAATGTAAAATCTGAAAAGCTTACAAAAAGCTTAAGGATTGTAGTTTGGAAAGAAAATCAGGTACAGTGCCAGTTAAACTATTGTTTGATAAATCCCTGAAATGATCGAGCACGTACATTTTTAGTAATAAGGAGTCTTAAATTTAAACCATTATTAATATTATAATGATTATAAAGATAGAGAAAGTCAGGCATGGACTTACAGGAATTGTATCATAGTAAGATCTGTTATATAAGAAGGTATCATCCCAGTCAATCCACTTGAAGATAAGTTTCTAATAACATGACACATTTTTGTAAGTAGTTTTGAATTAATTTGTTATTTGTAATTGATTAGCTGAAGACTTTTTAACTTACAAGGATATGATTCTAACTTGATCTTGGCCAATATTGCTGCAATTAAGACCATTCCATGTGTAAGGAGCACATGGATCCCCTTGCCAATCTTTACTAACTCCATATTTTGACTTGATATTCAACATAGCACCAACTATTATGTAATTTGTACATAAAAAGAATCGTTACAGTTGGTAAAATCATAAAAATGTTAGAAACAATTATGAAAAGCATATATACATACCATCTTGTTCATGTGTTTGTGATTGTGTGAAATTCTTAACAATATAAATCTCAAGAGCATTGAGAATAGGTTGGTGAGTGGATGTCTTGGTTTGTTGGAGATCATACTCGATTTTATCACCACTGACAGGTGAAAGACTATATGAAGTGGTGGTATATAAGTAGTTAGGAATGAGAGGTGTAACATCACCATTAAAATACTCCCCATTTTGATAGATGTAGAATTCTCTGGACTCATTTGGAAGGAGCTTTTGTAGATCAGCAAAGTGCATGTACACATAGTATTGTGCTGTGGGATTCTCAGGCTTCAAGTAGAATGAAAAATAAGGACTTGTCACATTTTCTGGGGACATGGCAGTGGCCATAACACTTGATGGTGGGTTGAAAGAGGATTGAACAATATTAGAGTCTATTGCCAACGATGTACTTATAACTTTGCGATCTGGGAAATTAAAGGGCTGCCATATACGATCGTACACATCTTCTTTGTATCTTGAAAATTGAAAATCATCGAGAAATTAAACTAAGAAAAATCATATAAGTTAACAAAGAATTCCAACTAGGTTGATAAATGACATAAGAGTTAGGGGTGTTCATTCTATTCATGTATTTTATATATATTTATGGGTTTAATTTGAATTTATCCAATATTTTAGACGTTTGGATCGGATCAGATCCATCCAACATTTTAGGCCCAGTACTATTAGATTGGACTGGATCCATCCAATCCAAGAGAAAAAGAATAAAATTTTAATGTTAATTTTCATATATACATAATACATATAGATTTGACGTAAAACAATATAAAATCTAATTACTCATCCAAACTAAATAAAAATATTAATTAGTTCTGTTGGATGTTGGATGTTGGATGTATTGGATTTTTAGACACCCATCCACCATTCGATCCGATCCAATTGGATATTTAATAATAACATCCAATCCGATTTGATCAGGATATTCAATATTTAGTAGTCGGTTGTAATTGAATTGATCGATTCTTATTGGATTAGATCAATTTATACACACCCCTAATAAGAGTTGGTCTCTCGAACCACCCTAATACATTAGTTATTCATAACAACATATTAATTCCGATAAGTACCAAGAACGTTTTGCATTATATTTGAGTATATAACAGTCTTTCATCGTTCAAAGGACATTAAAAAATAAATTATTTATATATAACACTTAAAAAAAAAAAAAAAAAAAAAAAAAAGAAGAAGAAGATTTTTTTAGTTAATTGTTTGATATAGTTTTTAATTACCTTTTGCCACCTTAATACATTTCTCAAGTCTTTTAGCTAACCAACAGAATAATTTATAAAATATATCAAAAACAAGGTAATTGTTGCGATTGGCATCTATACATTTATATTGGTGACTATAATAATAAATTCAATTATTGATGGCATATATAAGGGAGGAATATTTTTTTTATTTATCAATTAAAAATACTTTCGTGTTATATTTTATTAAAATATACTTATCTTTGTGAGTTGCTCAATATATTTTCACTTTCTACCTAAGTGTAATACATAATTTACATTAACCTAATGAGTATAACAGAAATATTATCTATAAAAGTATGTATATATCTTATAGAATATGAAAATAAAAATAAAAATAAATAAACTAATTAAAGTAGGTATACATTATACAATTACACAACTCTAATAGACTATAGAATGGAATTGTTTGAATGTTGATTTAGTATCTTCAATTATTTAAAACTTTATGATAATTTATGGGAACTTGACACGGTCTTATTAAATATTAGGTAATAGCAACTATATTGCATGTTTATTTAGTTTTACTTAAAAACTTTATATTATTTTATTTTCATTAAGAAAATTAATTATTATATAATTTTAAATAATAAACTATGCAATATATAATAATCAATATGTTATTTTTCTTGATTAAAATTAAAAATAATTTAATAAATATGCAACAACTCTTCACGATTTTAAAAATAAAAAAATAGATAAATTTATATATGCACATAACATAAATACTATGTAATTAATAAATCATAAATTCAATTAGAATGATATATATGTTAATTTTGATTTTCATTGCTATTTTCTGCATGCAGTGATCCATATTATAGATCATGTACAAGTTAAGTCAACAGCTATATATAAACATATAATATTAGTCCTATCATATATATATATATATATATATATATAAAAAACATTAATTCAACACAATCATCCTTTACAATTTATTTGTTGTTTATATGACATTCCATTAACATAATTACAAATAATTAATATAACAAAATTAAGAGTTTACAAAATAATAATAATAATAATAATAATAATAATAGGTATATAAGAAATTAATATTGCATGTCTTAACTCTTTTTTTTAGTTTTATGTATATAAAGATATAAAAAATTATTAATTTAAACGATAATAACAAAAAAAATCTTATTCAATTCTATTCATATTTAAATTTAGACTTAAATAAAAAATTATCTAGCCTATTTTTTAAAAATAATTATATGAGTACTTATCTTTTTAATAACTATATATAAATCAAAAAAATTAATTTATGTATTCTAATTAAACAAATATTATCTACCATTTTATGGAAAATGAAAAAAGAAAGTTAATTAACTGGATTAAGTAATTATATGAGTTAAAATAAAACATTTAATTTAGATCTATTTCAAGCAAAAATATAATAAAAAATTATTCTAAAAACAGAATTAGTTAACTAACTAATTAATTTAAGGATATTAGTTCTAACTTTAACTGAAGAATAACAAAATTGGTTAAAACAACAAAAACAGTTCAATAGTTCCATTTACTGATTTACGTATAACGATAAAGATATATATAAAAATTAACTTTGCTAAATAGCATTTGCATGGATATGCATGTGATATAGTCAATATATGTATATATATACCTGGTGTATTTATTACTTGCTGAGCCTACATCATAGCGCCGATATAGAACAGCCGCTTCAACAGGAGCATACGTAGAATTCTTCAAAGTCCTAAGCTCCAAAGCCGAAATAAAAGGTGTGCCATGGCCTGTATTCACTACACACACAAATATGTAATCTGCTTTTGGAATATGTATGATCTCCATGCTCACAACTATGGATACATTATCCAATTTCACAGAACCCCATTTGTTAGCTCCAAGGTACACATCGAACCCTGGCACTATCATTTTTCCATCATAATTTCCATACAAGAACCTTGCTCTTATCAAGTACTTGTTCCCTTTCCCATCTGCTGGCCTTAGGGTGTAGCAATTTTTGTGTCCTTGGGGGAAACTTCTTAAAGTTGAAAATTGCTGCTCAAGAGTATCAGAATGGTGCTCAACTGAAATAGTATTACTTACACCAACATGGCGATCTATAAAACCTGAGTCTGAAACGTAGATTAAGCCGGTTGTTTTGTCGGTGTAAGTCGAGTTCTCTGGTATTCCACAATCTATACTGATGAAGCCTAAGATCCAAATCATAAAAGAGAAAAGAAATTAAAAAATCAGTGATGGGATTTTCTACATTAACTGTTGTTTCTTATGTGCATTAAAAAAAAAAAAAAAAAAAAAAAAAAAAAAAGACCTGTTTGAGTCTGAGCATGAGCAAGAACAAGAGCTGTGAGAACAAGAATAGTAGTTAGGGAAGCAGAGAGGAAATGCTTTAACATTATCCTCATGTCTTATCGAGTGCTCCGATTCAAATTAGTTTCTCTCCCACAGAATAAGACATAACTAACAATTGACTTCTACATACATATCAGTAGTATATATATATATATATATATATATATATATAGAGTCTACGTACACATTGAACAATTAATTATATTTTGGTAAACACTTGGGTAGCTGTCCTGCCAAGTACTGTTCATTTTATTATACAAAGTATATATAGGGAAGAGAATATATGTCCACTTGTTGTAGTTAATTTAGTTATTAATTAATTTGATCGAAAATTGAGCCTTTTGGTCAAAATGCATGATTACATGAATTATCAGCAATTTAAGGCAACTCGAGAATTTCAGCACCGATCGAATATTTGACTTATGAATTCGAACGACAGATATTATTTAAAGCCTATAAATTTATCAGATCACATGCATGTAGGATAGTTTCTCCATTATTTTGCAATTGTTCTATTTAAATATATGTATATATAATGACACTGGAAAATATTTTAGTAGAGTTACTAGTAATCTATTTTTTTTTAAATGCTATAGTAACTCTATTAATTATCAATTATACATTATTTACTCATTAACAAAACAGATTATAATCTAATTCATCAATATTAAAGATTCGACTACGACTTTCTTCAACAAACAAAAGAGAAATAAAATAAAATAAATATTTGGGAGTGGTGAAGTGCAACAACTATATATATTCTTATATTTGGTGTATAATTAACAGCTAAGGACGCGTTTATACTATTTATAGTTTTGACCTTATTTTTCCTTAGAATTAATTAATTAAGTATCCGATTTAATTCAATTGGTACGGTTACAAAAATAATTATTAAATTAAATTAAGTAATAATATGATAAAATAGAATATTATTATCACATAATGGATTATCAATTACTAATAATCAATTAAATATTTTCTATTTCTATTTGTTTAATAAAAATATTAGAGAAAAGTAAATAAAACAAAACAATAAATAAAATTAAGAGAAATTATTTGTTCACGGAAGACAAGATGGCGTTGATCCCTAATTCGTTAAAATGGATTATTCGTGAATTCCTGAGGCTCAAAGATAAACGTGATATAATCACAATTCCTGTCCCCCGAGGATTCATTGCACCGCGTACCCAGATCACGTTATTTGGAGAGGATTTGCAGCAGGTTGCTAAGTGTGACTACATCGGCAACCAGGGAATGCTATTTGGAATGATGTATACTCTTCTTTAATCTAATTAACCTTATATATCAAATTCTAGTCAAATTATTATAAGACACTAACACTTTTTTTGGCAGGAACATCTGGGAGAGCATCAACGGTCTGAGAAAAATTTTCAAGTTTTACGACCCAGAGCTTCTCGTAGTGCATGGGAACACCAATGAAAAAAAGAGTCAGTCTTTTGACAATGCGGCAAGACGATTGGCTAATTAGTTATCATTAATGAATAACAACCACCAAATGTTCTTTATTCCTTGGAATATCGGGTAAACTATATTTAATTCTTTAGTGCTAATTGTTCGTTTCTATATTATGACTTCAAATTATTTTTATACTATCTTACTTATATTCCAATATAATTTTCTAGGATGCATTGGACGCTAGTGGTGGTTACGCCAAGGAAAATTATCCATTTAAACCCTGTAAGTGGCCGCCCAATTCCTGAAGAAATAGAACAAATGATCGGAAGGTAATAATTTAATGACTTCTTGTGTAACAAATTTAAATTAACTAACGAATTGAAATGCTAATATAATTTTTCAAAACAGGACATTCATGTATATAGGGGACGCACATCAGTATCTTGGCCCGTGGCTAGGAATTAACCAAGCAAACTGTCCAAGACAACCTAAAAGCCAAGAATGTGGTTTTTATGTTTTGAAATATATCACTGACATCGTCGCACGTGCAAACCCCAGTCGTTACATACAAGATCAAAAAGCTGTAAGTTTTAATTATTGATTATAATATATTTATTATAATAACAAATATATAATATAAAGATATATAAATTAATATAAATTTTTAATTTTTTTAACAGTTTGGGGGTAAGAAGCAATACGATCCAAAAATTGAATTGTTACTACAGCGAAAGTGGATAGAACAATTGATGACGCTGATTCACATTGACGATTGAGGTTGAAAGGTCCAAGAATTTTTCTTCATTATGTAATTTTTATAGATTAACTTGTAGTTAGATTTATTAACTTATTAATATTTTTTACTAATTTTACATTAGTGTTTGTGTAATATTTAATTACTTTTATGAAATAAAATTATGTATTTTACCCAAATTTAAATAATGTTTAATTTACATCTTAAAAAATAAATATGTAATTAAAATTAAATAAAATAATATATAAATTAATAAATATATAATTAAAATGTAATTAAAATTATATAATTAAATTAAAAAAAAAATTGAAAAAACTGAAATTCGCTTGCTTTTGGCGTCGGTTGCTACGCCACATATGGCGTCAGTTATTGGCTAGGAACTGACGCCATATGTACCCCTATGGCGTCGGTTATTAGCTAATAACTGACGCCATAGGGGTACATATGGCGTCGGTTCATATAAACCCTTTAGCGTCGCCCTGATCAGCGTCGGTAGCGAATTTCGCAAAAACCGATGCTGAAAGGGCTTAAAAACCGCCTCTAAAGGGGGTTTTTGTAGTAGTGAACAATAATAAAGACAATGATTATTATGATCTCTAACTATCATTTATTTTACTTTTCCTAATGCAATTACTAAATTTCTTTCCTTCCTATTCAATTGACAAGTTGAATTAAGTAGTTTGTAATCTAATTAAAATTTACAAACTCAATCTTATGTGAAAACTCCTTATATTTTTTTGGTAAAATTTAATCACGAAGAAAATATTAAACAAAGCAAGTCATAAAATCATATAAATAATTTAGATACTTTATCCTAAATTAATTTGTATCCATAACAATCATAGCATATTTAAATCTCACTTTTCAGAATTTTGATTTGAATTCATAGATAGTAATTATAGATGGCCAATAAATAATTGTAAAATTAAATCAGATTGCATGAATTTGAAATAAGCAAAGAAGGAGAAATTGAATAATTACATTAGTCCATAAAATAAAATTAAGTGGTTCACTTAATAGCCCTTAAAATAAATTAGTGTTATATGAAATATTATTATTTATAAATGTCCAAATTACAAAATTAATTATCATCATTAATGTTTGGTTGTATTTTTCTTTATTACATTAATTTAGTTTCTCATTCTTTTAGTCATATTTTTGTATAAGCAGGGGTTCACTCCATTGGAATAAACAGCAGAGAAATCCTCACTCAGTTTCTTTTTCTTTCTTCACCATCTTCTTCTTTTCTTCTTATATATTTTATATTATTTTATAACACATTATCAACACGAGTGTCTGCCCAAACTTTAAGTTAAATATTTTGTTGAAGTTCTTGAGTTGTTTCAAGGTCACGATACACTAAATATATATTTATATATGGGTATGCTCTTAATGGGTATTACCCATGTATGGGTATTTTATTCTTGACCATTGGATCAAATATCTAATGGTTAATATTTATAATCATTAATTAAATATTAAAAAATTAATATTTCCTATTTTGTTATTCTCTATATTCCTAAAATAGATAAAACTATTAATAGAAATAAAAAATTTATAAATGGAATTGTTATTTAAAAAATAAAACACACTAAAAAAATTAACAAACTATTTTTTTTTAATTAAAATCATTTTAAAGATTAAAAAGAAAAAAAGTGTATATTTATCTTTCTATAAAATTTCTTCATACTAGAATTCTAAATTGCATTACTGAAAATAAAAAAAATAATAATTTTAAGCTTTAAACTGTAATACACATAAAATGTATAAGATTTTTTTTAAAACCTAAAATCTTTAATTTTATAATAATTAATAATTATTTATATGTTTTTGTTTTTTTTTTAAATACTTGAGCTTACCAAATCTATAAGAACAAAACCAATGAAGAAAATTTTAACAAAAAAAAAAATGAAGGAAGAAAAAAGTGTCATAAACATTATGGAATAATGGCAATTGCCAACACAAGAATTTCAGCACAAAAAATTATATTTGACCCCTAGACAAGATTATCATCTTCCAATCCTAAAAATATAAATAATGAACAACACCTCATTAGTTATTCTAGGAGAATGATTCATGGTAATATAAAAAAAATCATTGGATGGTAATAATATTTTTCTAACAATGATAGCCTAAGTAAGAACTAAGAAGTATTGTAGCGTTTTATTTTTAAGAATATGAATAATATTAAGACAATTGGATTCCACAATCAAGCTCCTATTCTTCTAATAAAAAAAAAATACATTAATATACATGTAAATGATTTTTAGTTTTACAATAATAAATTATTAATAAACTCATAATTTCATAAAATAATAAAATAGTAATTTTAATTAATTTTTAAAAATAATTTATAATTTTTTTTTCAAATTATTAGTTGTAATTATTTTTCCAATTTTATAAAAAAATAAATATAATTTTTTTAAAAAAAAAAATAATTTTTAGAAACTTGCCATAAAAAGGTTATTAGATTATTACCTTATTAATTTTTTTTAGTTCCCATCAATGGGTATTACCCATTAAGAAGTGTTCCATTTATATATATACTTTTCTTATTGAAATAATTTCAAGAACTCCTTTTTCTTTTTCTTTTTTATCTATATATCTATATAATATTGTATATATTTTTATATGTTTATTATTGAATTCATATATATATTGTATCTCTTATTGTTTATCTATGATATGATAGAAAAAATTTATATAAATTATACATATATCGAGAAGATTATGTATCCTTGATAAAATATTGCATATATCCTAAAGATTATGCGTTCTCCATAAAATTTTGTATATATCTTAAAGATTATGTGCTCTCAATAAAATCTTGGATGTAAGTGAAGATTATGCAAATATAATATTCATTATATAACTGACTGAAATATAATAAAAGAAATGAATATATATTTATATATATGTTCTTGTATTCTTTGATGACAATGAAAAGTAATCTAATATCGATATAGATTTTGACAAATATTTCCTTAAGTAAATATTTTCTATTTATCAAAAATGTTATATTTGTGTGAATACAACTAAAGAATCATTAAAAATGATTATTATTGATGCAATTTTATAGTGAGTTTTGAATACCCAAAAAGAATGATAAGAAAATTGCATTGAAACATCAAAGTATAAGAATAACCAGACTAATGTTATTTTAATACACAAGACATTTATTTATTGTTCATCATTCCCTGTAGAGAATGATATGAATAGAATTCAATTAATTTTAAAAAGTATTCGTATTCTATATATTAGTCATGTTATTATACATTGTTATTACTTATAATGTTTATATTATAAATTATTGCATGTGACATTTATCAAAGATCAAATTCTCCATACATCTTAAAGATTATGCAAAAATTATATTTATATATTCTTTGAAATATTGTAAAAAGAAATGTTGAATAATTTCTTATATTTTTATGGATGAACAATTAATAAAGTTTTAAGAAATTTATAATAATGTATCTACTTGTTCAACGTTATTCCCTAAAGTGACATGATTAATAACCGTTTCTGTCAAAATAACATTGTCAAGTTTATTATTAAGAGTTAGAAATTATACTTGCACCAAACTCCTATTTGTTGGGCTCCCAATTTGTATGGTGCACAATTCCTGAATGTCACTCTTAGCAAGCCAAATAGAGTCATCTGCGACCTGAAATAGTTAATTATTATCAACATGGAATTGGATTATGGATGACTTGGGCCACCTTCTAACGATATTCCAAAAGACAATGATGGAGGAAATTTGACATGGTTAATGACCATGAACTTTTGCCTTACTCGGTCTCTCAAATTTGATTTCATATCTTGAAGGCTATTTTACCAACAAACAAAGATATATATAATATTCATATTTTTATATACATAAATATTTTTTACAATAATTTGTTATATATATATATATAAATATTCAGATTTTTTATTTTGGAGAAAAAATCTGTATATATATATTTAGATTTAAACATATATATAAATAAATAAATATATAAATATATGTATTTAGATTATAAATAAATAAATACGTTCACGGTTCACGGCGGTTGGTGGTGGTGGTGCTTCGACGTCATCCAGTCGGTGATGCCGGTGGTGTTGGTGGTGCGAGCAACGAAAAACCGGTGGTTCGGTGGTGTGGGAAAATGGTGCGAGCGAGAGGGAGAACCGATCTTCGTGCGAGCGTGGAGCCGTCGTCGACGCAGTGCGAGGGAAAATGGTGGTGTGGGTCGCGTTCCGTCATGGTGCCTCGTCGATGCGGTGTCGTCGTGGGGTCATCGTTGACGGAGAGAGAGAGAGAGAGAGAGAGAGAGAGAGAGAGGGGGGGGAGAATTATTTAGGTTTTAATTAAAAAAAATTATATATATTTTTTATTTTTTTTTGTGTTTTAATAATAATCGTCGCCAATTGTTTTAGCTACTATTCAAATTACTCATTTTTCCCGACAGTTTTAAACAGTAGCTCAATTTTTTTAGTGACGGTCTCCGAAAAAATTATTTTCAAGACCGTCGCGAATTCAAATATTTGTAGTAGTGATACCATGATCAGTTGAATGAATGACTCAGGAAAGTTCAATCCATGTAACATTTCTTCAATAAAGTCCCACTTCACTGTATCATAAACTTTCTGCAAATCTAACTTGATTCTGCAGGTAGCTTTTGTCATCTTCCTTCCATAATAGCGCACAAGATCTTGGTAAATCATTATGTTGTGCGCTATGAAGCGACCTTGAACAAACCCTCCTTAGTTTTAGGCTACCAAGTTAGGAAGTAGACACTTAAGTCTTAAGCAAATTAGTTTAGTGACTACTTTGTATATTACATAGCAGCACGCTATCGGTCTGTAGTCCTTCACAGTGTTTGGGCATTTAAGTTTAGGTCCAAGAGTAAGAATAATGTTATTAATTTCTTTCAATACGCAGTCTGTCTTAAGGAAAGAAATAATGGCATCTGCTATCTCTTCCCCAATGATTTTCCATTTTTTTTGAAAAAAAAAAAAAAATAGCTCCCAAATTTATCTCGACCAGGGGCTTTTATACCTGGGATTACTGAAATCGCCTACTTAACATCATCTCTAGTAGGGGTGTACATCGGTCAGGTTATAGTGTATTTTTACCAACCCGATATAAATATCGAGTTGCAAATATTTAATTGGAACCCGTCCAATGAAAAAATAAAAAAAAAAAAAAAAGTGTAATTACCCTCCCAATTATTTTTGTCGGTTGGGTCGGATTAACCCGTTTAAACCGATCTTTATTTTTTATTTTTTTTATTGTTGTTAGCTTTTGGTGTTCAAATAATTAATTTGAAAAAAATAAATGTACGTGTATAGTATATGCCTTTCAAAATTAAAATAGTTATAGTTTAAATTAATGTTAAAAAATAAGTATGAATTGAATAAACATTAAAGTATTAAACAATATTTTTCAAAAATTAGAATAAAAAAAATATACTCATATGTAAATTTTAAATTTCAACTTCTATATTCAAATACAATCAAAATTACCAACTATAAATTCTAAATTTTAAAATAAACACTTTAAAATACAAACTTTAAATGTAAAATAGTTTAACTATTAAACGTAATTTATATATAATTTTAGTAAAAAATATATAAATCAGTTTATTCGGGTTATTTGGGCGGGTTAGAATAATATTCAACCCGCCCAATATATTCATTGGGCGGTTTCAATTTTTTGTAAAGTTATCCGGGTTGTATTTTTTCTCGATTTATTCAATTTGGTTTTGGCGGTTATTCGGGTTGGACGGTTTGTTAATTTTACCTCGGTTACACTTTTTGCGTCGGGGTACGAGCCGACGCTAATTGTTATTTTTTTGCTTCAGTCACACAATGAAGCATAAAATCTCTCCTTATTTTTTGCCTCGATCAACCAATTTGGTGAGACGGGTTGACCGACGCAAAAAGTACTTTTTGTAGTAGTGCATGAGAAAATCAGCCTGACTTCGTGTTAACACACTTCCTTCTCTGATTATCACCTGTTGTACATGCATTCTTCTCTGCATACTAATGCCCAATAATCCCAAGTAGTACTGCATAAAAGCTTCTAGAACTTCTCTGTAATATCCCGGAAAAATATATTGATATGTTAATTGGGCATATTTTATTAAATATGTGATTATGTGGGAATTAGAGTAGGATTATAATCCTACTTAAACTAATTATGGGTTGGTTAGGGAGATAAGAATAAATAAAGTGTAATTTATTAATTACGAAGATTGTATTAGAATATGTGGGTATCGTAGATACCATAATTTGAATAAAATATTTTTTCGGGTCTGGCAATTGTGAAATTTGACGGGGAGGTCAGAAATGTCACGACAATAAGAGATGAATTAAATTGGAAATATACCAGACTAGTTTAAAATTTTAAGTTGTCGGTTTTGTGGAATAGTTAGAAAATGACCAAAATGCCCTTAGGTTATGAGTTAAGCTTAAGAGATTTTGGTTGAGGGTAAAATGGTCTTTTCCCAAGTTTTATTTATTTTGTTTTAATGGTTTCTAGGCTGATTGGGGTTATATTATGTAGATATAGTGAATGAGGATAAAATAAAAAAAAAAAAGAAAAGAAAAAAAAATCACACATATACTTGCTTCTCCCTCTCCTTTCCTTCGAGCAACCTAGGAGCTGAGCAAAATCAAGAATTTTTCTTCAATTCTCTGTGGTTTTAGCAGGTTTCTTTCATTCAAGTTCAACCTAGGAGGATTAAGGTAAGTCCTTGCCATGTGAACTAAGAATTTTCAAGTTTAAAGATTATTTTGAGTTAGGGTTTTTGAGATTTTGTGGCTGTGGGATTAAACTGGTTAGGGATTGTGTTTTAAACCTAATTTTGAATGTGTTGAAGTTTGAGTTGATTGATATTCATGGCTGTTTGGTTTTGAAGTTAGAATTTTGTTGATTTAAGAGCTTAGACTTGGTTCTAACATGGAAAAATAAATTGGAGATTGAATTGATACGTTTTAGTGCTTTGGTTATGTTGTGTTTATGATATTACATTGATCTGGAGTAGTTGGACAGGTTTGGTTTAGTTTTGGTTCGAGTTTGGAGGAGAAAACACTTGGTTGCATTCCTGCCAGAACCGGTCGACCGGTTGGTTCTGGTGTAGCAGAACCGGTCGACCGGTTTGCTTACAGGGGAAAATTTTCAGTTTTTGTTAGGGCCGATTTTAGAGCTCGGGGTAATTTTCGTGTCTGGTATAGATTGTTTGGAAGTTGTAAAACCTATTTTGGAGCTAATAGAAGTTAATCTTCGCTGGTTATGGAAAGTAGGGTTATTCCCGAATTTATGGGTTAAGGTATTTATTGAATGTTATTGTCGTGACATAGGACAAGGGATCGTCAAGCTTTGTTTATTCATTTAGGCTGGCATGCACGCTTAATCTCTGGACTGAGGTAAGAAAAGTATGAAATACTGTATAAGGTTAATATTACGATTATTGCAATATCGATTAAGGTTGAAATTTCGGTATATGTTGTTACGATCTTATCTTATTCAAGGTTAATGTTATGTATTGGTTTTGACTCGATTATGATCGATGGAAGTATTATGAAACGATTATTATCGTTTGACTCGATTATGATCGAGGGAAGTATTATGAAACGATTATTATCGTTTGACTCGATTATGATCGAGGGAAGTATTATGAAACGATTATTATCGTTTGACTCGATTATGATCGAGGGAAGTATTATGAAACGATTATTATCGTTTGACTCGATTATGATCGAGGGAAGTATTATGAAACGATTATTATCGTTTGACTCGATTATGATCGAGGGAAGTATTATGAAACGATTATTATCGTTGTGGCTCGATTATGATCGAGTAAAAGAAACGGTTATTACCGTCATGAGTAATTACTCCTGAAACCGCGGATAGGTTTCTTACTTATCGTTTGTTATATCGGACAACGATAGTGACATATACAGCTCGTGGCTAACGAGTGGTAGGGGTACTTTATGAAGTACCTAAATTATGTGGTTATGAAGTTGTGGAACGATCAAGCGTGTTATTATGTGATGAATTGTAACTAAATTATTGTGTTATGGTATGATTGAATGAACGTTATATTATTTATGAAATTAGTCTCTCAGAATCGTCGGGGTAAAAATACATGTTGTAGGGATGTAAGATTTGAGTGCTTTATGAAACAATAAGATTATGTGTTTGAGTGCTTTATTAAGCACTGAGATTATGTGGTTACTGTAACATATGAATTAGAGTGATTTATGAGGTACTGAAAATGAGTGTTTATAACGATGTGTAATTAAGGTACTTAATAAACCACTGAGATGGTTGGTTATGAATAGCTATAAATATTCTTTATTTTGTATTAAATTTGCTTACATAAGCATTATGTTATTTTGTATATGTAGATTGACATATGTAAGACCTACCGGTATGTATATTATATTATTATGAAATCTGCCTGCACTTTCCATAAAGTCTAATTAGTAGCTTTTCTTGCTGAGTCATTGTGACTCACGGGTGCTTCGTGGTGCAGGTATGGAAGTTGGAAGCTGTGTTCGGCCATGAGTCAGAGGTCTCCAGCAATGTACATATCAGCCTGGGGTCTTGGCTTCTGGGAAGCAGGATCGAAATTCCTTTCTAAGTTTGGAAATGTAATTTATTGTAAAAGAATATTTTATTTTATAAACAGGGGATCCCTATATTACGACATTATTTAAAATGAAAGTCTTTATATTGAATTTAATTAAAGATTTAAATTAAACCACACTTTTCTAAAATTTATAGATTAATAATAATAAGTTTATAAAAGCACACACACGTGGCGTTCCTGTGTGTCAGGGCGTTACATTCTCTTGGCTCTTCTACCCTTTTCCCATAAGCATTTATTATTGATAACACCTTATTGTGTTGCCTTCTCTCTTGTATACTGGTGTGAAACAGGGCAGAATTCTCATCTCTGTCCTTTGCCCAACTTAACTTTGCCTTCTGCTGCAAATATAATAAGAAACTTTTATGTGTTGTAACATAATTGTTCCTAGCTTCAAGTTCTGTTTGTTGCAGCCCAGTATCAAGTGGTTGCTGGTGTAGCTTGGTTTAATACTCTTCAAGAGTATTCCTTGCTTGAACTTCTTGAGCTTGGATATCTGAAAAGTGTTGAGAATTTAAGCCCTTAAAAGCCATCTTCATATATATTCTTCAATTTAGAGACAACACGGTACATTTTAGTTCCTTTAAACTGCCCCTGCCATGTGCTTTTCACCAACTCAGTATAGCTGGGATGAGTTTCCTACATTTTAAAGTATTTAAATGGCTTCCTACCAGTCACCACCTTGTTATGAACAGTTAAAACAATAGGTGAATGGTCGACAAATTCCTTCATTCATGAATACTGCCTCGGCAATAGGGAACTTTACCATCCAATCTTGATTAGCAAGAACACGATCAATCTTAAAGAAGATTCGATCGTCTCCGAACTTTTTATAACTCCAGGTATAGTAATTTCTATTGAACTTAATATCATCCAGCCAACAGTTAGCTACACAATCGATAAATTTAATGGAAGAAACATACCTAACCCGCTTCCCAATCCTTTCTTCCTTTGCCAAGATGTCGTTAAAGTCACCCATAACGATCCAAGCTTCTCTTGTAGCCAATTATTGAAGATCAAGCCATAATCTTTTCCTTCCTTCTTCATCATTAAAAGCGTAAACAAATGTGGCATAGAATCGAGTCTTGTTATCCACCGTTGAGACTTCAAGATGAATAAATTGACTAGAACACTTTATAATGTTTACAGTAAAACTTGTTCGCCTCCAACTTACAATTATTTTCCCTCCTAAATGACAAGCATTATTGGAGGTGAAACACCATCCTTGAAGTTGAAATACATTAGAGTATAAGGCACCAAGTATTTGTGTGTTTTCTACATATCTAAATCAAGCATCTGGGGTCATCGGAGATCGGTCTCGGCTGGACCCCCATTGATTTTGCAAGAAGAGGAAGAGATAAAGAAAGGAAGAAGGAGTGGGTGGGTGTGGGTGTGGGTTCTGCAAGAGAGTAAGAAAGGGGTAAATCAAAAGAAAAAAAAAAAAGGAAGAAAGAAGAAAAAAAAAAACGAAGAAAAAAAAAAGCAGAAAAAAGAAAAAGAAAAAACATAATAAATTTTTTTTTTTTAATTTTTTTTAAATATTTATAATTATTTTTTAAAACTAATATTACGTGGACCATTAAAAATTTGCCACGTGTACAAGTGTGTACACGTGGACAGTCCACCATGGTACTTAACTGTGATTTTTGGACGGATGTGTGCAGAGCAAAACGGAACTAGGGTTTATATAGTTTAGCCGCCAAAAATTCAGTTTTTGTGGTTAAGTGTTACAAACCGTAAAGTTTAGGTGGTTTAGCCGCCAATATCCCAAAAATAAATTATCATTTACTAACTCAAAAAAGAGAAAATAGAAAAAAAAAAAAAAAAGTATGAAGTCGTAACAACAAATTTCATGAAAAAAAAAATAATGTAGTAGTATAAAAAGATAAATCAGGTTGTCAAAACTAAGTAGAAAAAATTTGCAATACAAAAACGTATTGATGAGTTGATATTGTTTAGTATGTTGCAATTAATTAGGTTATTATTTTGTTGTTTTCTAGTTATCTTTTTGTTGTTTTATATTTATTTTTATGTTGTTTTGTTAAGTTGTTTTAGAATTATTTTTAAGTTGTTTTTTATATTTTACTAAAACATAGTATCTTTGTAACTTTAAAACTTTAATACAATATTTTTAAAAATTTAGTACGGTAAAAATGTAAAAAAAAAAAAAAATATTACAATAAAAATATAAAAAATGACTAAAAAAAATTAGTATTTTTATAAAATCTCCATAATTATAATGTACTTACTAAAAAGTGTTGTTAAAAATAGTAATTACTACATAATACTATTTTACTATGTAATTACTAATGTTTTTTCCAAATATAATAACAAAAAATTATACATAATTACCTCGCCTTATAAATAAAAATTATGCGCAAAGAAATGAAAACTAATTTGACTCACACCCATACATATATAGTTACTCCACACTAAAGCCTATCTTGGCGAAGGGTTTATATCAGTATCCACGTTGAGACTATTCATTGTTTTTGGTAAAGGGTCATCCTTGTCGATTGCTAATGACAAACACTCGTTCAATTCCATTACAACTTGAGTCATTGTTGGCCTTTCACTGGAATTTAGACTTACACAAGCTGTAGCTATTTCCACATATTTCCATGCAGAGTTGACTTGGAACTCTCCTTGTAGCCTTGGATCAACAATGCTCTCAATTTCTCCCTTTCCAACCATAAATTCAACCCATTGTGATACATGAATGTTCTCATTATCACTGTCTCTTGCAAGAACAGGCCGACTTGTAATGATCTCTAACAGAACTACTCCAAAACTGAAAATATCACTCTTTTCGTTTAACCAATTTGATTGGAAGTACCTATTTTACATGAAAAAGCAAAAACCAAATTGATAAGTTAAAGATACATGAGAATTACTAATACACAAGTGTAAGTATTATGTGTTCACATGCAAAAAGAACTTACTCAGGATCAAGATAACCAGGAGTGCCAGCAACTACAGTTGACACATGAGTTCCACCTTCAATTGGAAAAGCTCTTGAGAGTCCAAAATCAGCAAGTTTTGCTTCGAATTTTTCATTCAACAAGATGTTGGGAGTTTTCACATCCCTGTGGATGATTGGGGGCTTACAACCATGGTGCAGATACTCTAAGCCTGTCATTTTCACCAAACTCAACCACACAATTAATTTCAACAAAATTTATATATACACACATTATGTACTATTTATATACACAACTAACCTTGTGCTGCATCCACTGCGATTTTTAGTCTATCCTCCCAACTTAAAATACAAGTGTTTTTTTCTGCAAACCAAAATATTTAAAATATATAGTTTGATCCCTTCACTTGTTTTTTAATGGACTTGAAAAGGAATGTCTTTTATTGTTGATTTGAAATAGCAATATGAGAGTGCACTTTAGTGCAGTATGAAAAAAATGTGAACCTGAGAGATGTTGTTTCAGGTTTCCATTAGCCATGTACTCGTAGATAAGCCCCATACAGTTGTCTTCAATGCAATATCCAATGAGACTAGTCAGGTTTCTGTGATGAACTCTCATTAGAAGTAAAACCTGTAAATTGAACTCCGTAAATTCACCACCAAATAACACACAAATCTAAAATAAGTTAAAACCATATAGGTCATTCGATTAATAAAAACCTGTCTAAAAGGTGTGAGAACATATGAATGCTGTTAAAGAAAAGTACTAGGATTTTGATTTGAACTAGCACTGATCAGTTCTAGATAACTATACGAGTAAACAAAGTGTGTGTAATGGTTCCTCTTAATTTAGTAGATTGACCAAGAAAAATTGTCACATTGGAGTTAACTAAATTAAAGTACCAAATCCAAACCAATTAAGTAGTTGTGTATGTTTTGAATTCTTGTTTTAATTATACCTCTGATCGAAACTCCTTGTAGCCTTGTTCTGATACATCAGAGAGCATCTTGATAGCCACTTGATTGTCATTTAAGTAGCCGTAATAAACAGGTCCGAATCCTCCTTTTCCAATGACTTTCTCAAAGTTGTTTGTTATAGTTGTGATCTCAGAATAAGTAAATTGATGTTTTTTGCGCTCCAATTCTGACCCAATGTTGTTCATTGCTTTGTACTTGTCTGTTCCAATAATTTTTATATTTATATATAAGTTGAAGAATTAAGTTCAATATTACATGGTTGCATTATACATATAGAATGATATAAGATTTTACCTATTTTTCTTCTTTTTATCAGTCTCCATCCGATAAAGAGTGCAACTAGAAGAACAAACAGAGATGCGACTGATACTATAATAGCAACATTATAGTTTTTATGCTTCTCTTGTTTATAGCATGAAACTATGGAACAGAGATGTGGGTTTCCAGTAACACTTGAATAAAACACAGTTCACCACAAATCCATATCAAAATTGAGTTGGGATGAAAAATAATAATAATTTATAACATAATTGTATAATGTATTCGTGTCATTTTTTTACCTTAGTAATAGTGAACCATTATTGGATCTTTCAATGAGGTTGACTGGAACTGAACCTGTCAGATTGTTTCCTCTCAAGTCTCTGAATCATATAAGAAACTATAAGTTAAAATAAATAGTACTAGCAAGGAGAGGGGTCACTGCAAAGGTCATTATGTGATAATGTAAAGCTAGAAAAGCTTACAAAAAGCTTAAGGATTGTAATTTGGAAAGAAAATCAGGTACGGTTCCAGTTAAACTATTGTTTGATAAATCCCTGAAATGATCAACCATGTACATTTTTAGTAATAAGGAGTCTTAAATTGAAACCAATATTGACATTATAATGATTAAAGACAGAGCAGAGTCAGATATGGACTTACAAGAACTGTATCATAGTAAGATCTGTTATATAAGAAGGTATCTTCCCAGTCAATCCACTTGAAGATAAGTTCCTAATAAGTAATTAATTTGAATGATCAATTGAAAAGCTTTAAAATTTATATCTGATTTGAAATAATTATACTAGCTAATTCATTAGGTGAAGAAATTTAACTTACAAGGATATGATTCTAACGGGATCTTTGCCATTATAGCTGCAATTAAGACCATCCCATGTGTAAGTTTTTGGAGCACATGGGTCCCCTTGCCAGTTTTTACTCACTCCATACTTTGACTTGATATTCATCATAGCACCAACTATTATTTTGTACATAAAACATAATAATAAAAATGAAAATGAGAAAGAATGAAAAGTATAACTACCATTGCACAACCCATATATATTCATTTATATACATACCATCTTGGTCATGTGTTTGTGACTCTGAAAAATTCTGAACAATATAAACCTCTAAGGCATTGAGGATAGGCTGGTGAGTGGATGTCTTGGTTTGTTCGAGATCGTACTCGATTTTGTCTCCGCTGATAGGAGACTGACTATATACAGTAGTAGTATACAAGTAGTTAAGAGACGTAGGCATAACATCACCATTAAAATACTCCCCATTTTGATAAATGTAGAATTCTCTGGACTCATTTGGTTGCAGCTTTTGCAGCTCAGCAAAGTACATGTACACATAGTATTGTGCGGTTGGATTCTCAGGCTTCAAGTAGAATGAAAAATAAGGACTTGTCACATTTTCAGGAGACATGGCGGTTGCCATGACACTTGATGGTGGGTTGAAAGACTGTTGGGTATACTTAGAGTCTATTGCCAACGATGTGCTTAAAACTTTTCGATCTGGGAAATTAAAGGGCTGCCATATTCGATCATATACATCTTCTTTGTATCTTGAAAAATGAAAATCAGATAGTGATTAGAGACTAGAAGTCACCATATTACTACAAAACATATATTATCATCATACCTACCTCTCCAAATGGTTTCTAAGTTCAATTAACAAATTTTATTAATAAAAAATTTAAACCAAAATGTTGTTTCCGATTTCAAATTGGAGTATCATATCATATGAGTATTATTTTATTTTATTTTTATATTGGGGGATTGGAGATTCAAAATTGGGATTGTTCTTTATAAAGATAGGTACGAAACTACTAACTACGTGTTGGAATTCTACCAACTCTAATCTCAAACGCCCTGCACACTTAAACATCGTTTGGGCCCACTTTATGTCTTTTGGCCCCACTTTATGTATATTTTTTCTTCAAATCAGAAAGAAACAAAAAATAATTAAAAAAAAAGATAGTAGCGTGGCTTAGCAAAAGCTACATTAGTTATGTTTGACTTTGAAAATTATTGCTCTGATAAATCAGAAATAGTGCAGCAAAAAAACAAGAACAAATAGCATAAAAGTGTTCAAACAGTAAGTAAAGAAAAACACCAAAGATTATAGAGGCTCAACTCCCTATTGTAGTGAGTCTAATTCTCTAGCCTGAACTCCATATCTTTGACTCAGATTCTTGCACTAAAACGAATGAAAGTTTGAACTTTACAACTCTAAGGCTACTTGAAACAACTCCCTCAAACACCTCTGCACAAACAGAGTAAAACAGCTCTCTAAGGCATTCTCTCTCACAATAATTCAGCTCTTTCAGTTCTCTCTCTAAACTTACAAAATTATGTCACAAAAAACTCCCTCAGCAAAAGAACTAGAAGTCTTTAAATAGACTTACTACCAATACAAACTCAACAACATAAAAGAATAAGAAACAAGAATGCTAATAACCAACTTAACAGACTTCCATTTATGATACCACAAACAAAGTTCAAAATAGTTAATTGCATGCATACAAAATGTTTACTATAACTACAATAACATGTATGACATGCTTAACGATATGGACAAAATCAGTGTCCCTACCATTGAAATTTCTCTCTCTCTCTCTCTCTCTCTCTCTCTCTCTCTCTCTCTCTCTCTCTCTCTCTCTCTCTCTCTCTCTCTCTCTCTCTCTCTCTCTCTCTCTCTCTCTCTCTCTCTCTCTCTCTCTCTCTCTCTTTATTGTATGGATGTTAATATAAGATATAGCAATTACCTGATGTATGAATTACTTTTTGAGCCTACATCATATCGTCGATATAGGACTGCAGCTTGAGCAGGGGTATACGTAGAATTACTCAAAGGCCTCAGCTCCAAAGCCGAAATGAAAGGTGTGCCATGGCCTGTATTCACTACACACACAAATATGTAATCTGAACTTGGAATATATATAATCTCCTTGGTCGCAGTTATAGATGCATTGTCTAGTTTCACAGTCCCCCATTTGTTAGTTCCAAGGTACAAATCGAACCCTGGCACTATCATTTTTCCATCATAATTTCCGTACAAGAATCTTGCTCTTATCAAATACTTGTTCCCTTTCCCATCTGCTGGTCTTAGGGTGTAGCAATTTTTGTGGCCTTGGGGAAAACTTCTCAGTGTTGAAAATTGCTGCTCGAGAGTGTCAGAATGGTGCTCAAGTGATATAGTACTGCTTACACCAACTTGGTTTTCTATAAATCCTAAGTCTGAAACATAGATTAAGCCGGTTGCTTTGTCGGTGTATGTCGAGTTTTCTGGTATTCCACAATCTATACTGATGAAGCCTAATGCAAATCATAATAATTAAAAAAAAAAACAAAACAAGTGGTGGGATTTTTAAATTAATTGTTGTTTCCTAATGTGCATTATATTTTATGATTCATACAATTAGAATATGATTTAGAAATTATTTCATATGTACATATGTTACATGTAATGTTACCTGATTGAGTTTGAGCATGAACAAGAACTGTGAGAGCTAGAATACTACAAATGTAAACAAAGAGAAAATGCTTTAACATTATCGTCATATCATATATCCAGTGGTATTTCTATCTGTAAGAGTAGAATGAAGGCATAATTAACAATTGGCCTCTATATATGGTAATAATACAAGTTTTGTTAATGCTTCAGGAGCTGTACTCCTAAGGTTACTGACTTTTTTATTTAAAAAAGAAATGGTCTGTGCAAGTATAGTAAAGCATTTATATTTATATATGTCCACTTGTTCTTGTAAATTTAGTTATGAATTGAACAAAAATTCAGCCATGTGATCAAAATGAACCAATATGAGTCAACACCAAGCAATTAAGCAATCAAGCAATTAAGCAATTAGGCTAATAATTCAACAATTTACGCCACACAAAAAATTGACTTAGGAATTCGAAATTAAGAGATTATTTAAAGGCCTCTAAACGAAAAATGATAACACTTAAATGTGATATGTTATGTGATATGTTGATATTAGTGTAATTTAATATTGCATATATTTTTATTTAATAAATAAAATTAAAAACTGTTAAGCACTCCCAACATATCGATGTGATGTTAGTTACTTTAAAGTACCCAATAATAATACTTCTTAGGGCCCGTTTGGTTGGAGGTAATGAAAGCAATGGAATAGGAATAGGAATAAGAATAGGAATGGTAATGGAATGGAATAAGAATAGGAATAGGATTAGGTTGTTTGGTTAGATTTATGGAATCAATAATTGAATACAATTCTTATGTTTGGTTGACTATATAATGGAATGGAATGGAATAAATTAATTTTGAACAAAAATACTATTATTTTTAAAACATGATTAAAAAATTAAATTAAATATATTCAACTTGTATATATATTTTTTTTAAAAAAAAAATTGATTTATATTTTTTTTTTTAAAAAAAAAACTAATATGTATTAAAAAAAAATTAATATTTATTTAAAAAAATTAATATATATAAATTTATATTTATTGAATTTACTATAAAATATTACTTCTTTAAAAAAAACCTAACATATATTTTCTTAAAAAAACTATATAATCACATAAAAACTTGTTCAAAAGTATAAGTATTCATGTCCAATTCCCATATTTATGCTCAAAATAATTGTTTGCAAAATTATGAGCATAACACATTACACCAGATCCAAAAGATTATAATTTGTATACTACTGAATGTCAAAGGCAATATATATTGTCCTGCAAATTATTTTAGACCAAAGTGAATAACCATGATCTTTCTAACTCTTTCCCGAGCTGTGTACTAAAGAGAGCCATCAATCAGAAGTCTCGCCCATTCATCCTTCTCATCATCTGGGACACTGAAAAAGTAAGAAACCAGAGCATTATCTTGCATAATCATGCGAGGTACCTTATGACGTTGAGTTGTAGTAAGTGTAGTGGTCCTTTCTAACTCTTTCCCGAGCTGCATATGCTTTTCATTCAAGTCTTCACCAATAGCTTTACTCAAACGAATAGAAGCTTTTTCAATTACCTCTGCGAGAATAGAAGCTGATTGTGTAAGTGCATTTGAAAGTTCTTCATGATTTGCAGCTTTCCTTTTCTTCTTTGAAGACCCATCTGATTGAGTGTGAGATTGAGCACCTCTTGTTGCATCTGAAACAGACATAGATTCCACTTCATCCACATTATTAGCATTGCTAAAATCATCTTCTCCAAGTGTAGTGTTTTCCTTTTCAGCTTCAAGTTCTTCAACAACATCTGTTACAGTCTCTGCATGTTTTCCAGTTGCACGATCTTTGCCAAAAACTGCACACAAGTCGTCATACCAAGGGAATGACTTGATCTTGAATGGGGCTGCTTCCTTATGACTCTGCATGTATACAAAATAAAAACCAATAAATCACACTGCATAACCTATCTTTTACTTCACATATCTCTAAAGTATACATACCAAAGTATTCTATAAGAAGTTCCAAACATTATGCCAAGTTAAAAAGTTTAACATTTTTAAAGCACTAGTTAAAAATATATATATATACTGTAATATTCATACACAATGAAGTCCTAAATGACAGAGATAAGAAACACCCTATTTAATAATTATACTTAATTTGCCAAGACTGAAATATTCATACACAATGAAGTCCTAAATATTCATACAATCCATTGTATCAAATATATGTATGTATATATAAATAAAAGTAAATGTGAAACTCAATATTCTTTGTGAACACCCAGCTCCTACATTTTTCCTTTAAGGGGCAGTAGAGCAAGATATCATTGTGAAAAATAAAAATAAGAAACCAATATTTTTCCAATATTTGAAGTTGAATGGAACTAATAATTGCACTACAGCTGCATAGCTATAGAAAGTTAGGAACCTTCTTACTCTCTTTTCTCATTTTGTTTTCCTAAAATACCAATATCATAATAATAAGCATATTATCCCAACAAGATCCACTTCATTACATATGATTTTATAAACAAGTAACTTTGAGTTTGATTCAATAATTAAAATGGGATTCAGTTTCAAACCATGAGCACTCAAATCGAGCCCATTCTAGGCTTAGCCCATGAATCTCACATTATGTAATGTCAAACACCACTACCACTCAGTTGATTAAACTTTTGTTAAAAGACCTTACCTCGAGTTAAAGCAACAAAAGTAAATATTAAAATTAAATAGACATCTTGAGGGAATAAGAAAATCAGATGATTAAACATTAGTGTACATCGAAAAGAAAAACACAAAAAATAAAATTGGATACATTTCATTAATGTCAACAACATAAGACTTCAAACAGTGTGGACCACAAAAATACATGTAGTTCAATTTTTTGAATAATTTAACACAGTGGCTCAAATCTCCTAAACTGTCAATGTCCAAAACAACCAACTATAAACATAATCACTGCGGCAAATGACCATATACTATACTTAAAATACTTGGAGCAGTACGAGAGAGCAAAAGTCAAGTCCAATATACCATACTTAAAAAAAAAAAAAACAGGAGTGAGATTTCATTATACCAGATGTGGGCACTGGGCAACACAAACAGCAAATAATACCAGATATCCCAAATCTGCAGTTAACACATAATGCAAAGCTATTTCATAAATGCTTTTATTCACCCTCTCAAACGAGATATACTACTAAAACTATGTGAGATTGAAGAATTGTGAAAACTGCAGCGTGAAGATAAATAACTAAAGACTGAAACTATCAGTAAATAAATCCAAACCCAATCTCACTTTAAGTTTAAGTTTGCATCTTTACTGTTGGAAATTCAATCCAAATCCAATCTCAAATCCCTAAATAAATCAAAAAGTACAGCCACAAAAATAAGAACATGTTATAATAATACAATTCGAACAAACTTAAAGGAAGTAAAACAATAAATAAAAGATATATACACCGAACTACAGAGATTCACACTTCATCTAAAATAAGTTGGAGTGTATTCCTTTCTTCTAAACTCCCAACAATATAATGAATGATTAACTCACTTAGCACTATGATTTTATAAACAAGTAACTTTGAGTTTGATTCTATAATTAAAATGGGAAATTTAATTGCCATACACCACTTTACAGCAGCTTTGAGAGCAAGTCCTTCAGCATAAGTTGAGTCAAAAGCCCTTTGGGGCAGGAATAGCCAAAACAACAACAACATTATCATTCTCATCATTTACTACAGTTCCCAATCCCAGCTTGTTATTTATGTTTGTTTTTTAATGTTAGTTTGTCATATAGAAACTTTGCTACAGATTCTTATATAAGTCAAACCAATGAGACAACAAAGTATTAAAGCAAACCACTAAACCAGCGCACCCATTAGTGCTGTTACATGTTTTTATGGCATAATAATCGCAATTGTCTCTGTAAATTTTGTCAATGAATGTGAAGCAAAAATCAAGCTCTGTGACAGAATGATTTAGTTCATAATGTAATTATTTATAATGACCGAAGAGAATGAGAATGATTTAGAACAGATTCACACATTCATACACAAAACAACAAGAATAGATTCAAAATCACCAAACCAGAGAATGAAGAGAGAGAGAGAGAGAGAGAGAGAGAGAGAGAGAGAGAGAGAGAGAGAGAGAGAGAGAGAGAGAGAGAGAATTACCTCCGGCAACGCTACCACCAATCAAGGAAGCCCGACACTTGCAGAGTGAGCATGAACGAAGAAGACAGTCACAACAATGGCAGCAGATTAATCTTTAATTTGTTAGGGTTAGGGTTTGTTGGGCTTGGACCATGGCTAGTAGAAGAGAGATATAATTTGTTGATATGCCAAAGTGTGGAATGGAATTATAATTCCACCAAATGAAAAATGGAAAAGCAATTCCGTTAGTTTGGGGAATTGCATTACTATGGAATTATTTTCCAAAATTGGTATTTTTCAACCAAACAAAAGAATCAAGCCCATTAGTATTCCATTCCATTCTTTTCTGGCCCATTACTATCAACCAAACGGGCCCTTATAGAATGATCGTGAACCTGCTGTTATATATTTTTATTTATGGTTAGTTTGTCAATTAAATATTAAATGAGTTTTGCTTGTATTATCTAGCATTATCATTGGTGAAGTTTTGTAAATAATTAACAATATTTTATAAAAATAGTTATGTTAAAATGTATTATTATTGGATAATAGTGGTATTTAGTACTTTTTATAAAAATAGCGTCTTACAATTAAGTTAGTGATATAATCTAACAGTTATTTCATTAAGTTATATAATATTCGATACTTAATTATACCAATAGTAGTATGACATCAAAAAGAGTACTAATAATACTTTTTAACAATTCTTTATGTTAAATTATTACTCAAGTGGTGCCTTTTAGCAATAATAAGTGTAGGTATATAATACGGAAAATTGATTATATTTATTTTGAGAATATTGTTATTGGACACCAGTAGTACTTAGCACCTTTAGACATATCCCCTTATGATTGCCTAGCAATACTCCCTAAAAGTTTATTACATTTATTTGAATCAATAGCGATAATAATACATAAGAAAGTACTAGGCATAACTCATATCTTTTAGCATTTCTCTTATTTTGAGAAAAAAAACTAAATAAAGTAATTACTAGTAATTAATTCAAGTTTAAAGATCTAGTCGATGCTAATAACGATTCGACGACTTTTTTTAGAGTAGCGATTAAGTGCTAGGACTATTCTTAATTTATGTATACTAATTAATTAACCAAACGAGAAGTCTTGCCAGCTGGCATGTGTGATAGGTTCTCTCTAGGTTTCGAAGGTTTCTTTCTGCGATTGCTACAGACTTCAGCGATTGGGTTTATCGTTCGTCTTTTTGCGTTTTTCTCTGCGTTTTGTTACAGGTTCATGCGACTGGGTTGTTCTGCGATTTCATTGGTGGATCACGGTGTAGAGGGTGTAGTTTATTCTCGTCGTTTCTTATTAGATTACAGAGGCTTCAGAGGTTTGTATCGGTCTTGATCTCTCTCAGTTTTCTGGGGTTGTTTTTTCTGGTTTTAATGGCTTCGACTAGCACGGCCATGGAGGATATGGATGACTAGTATGGTCATATCGAGTTGGACGACGAGGAAGAGTGTGGGTTCGAGATTGAGGATGACGTTGAGGAGGCAATTCTGGTGGACGATCGTTGGTGTTTGGTGGGGAGGTTTTTGAATGCGCGATTGTTGGATTTCGAAGCCATGAAACATACGTTGGCTGGGTTGTGGAAACCGGGTAAAGGATTGTTTGTTAAGGAACTGGGGTCGAATCTTTTTCTATTTCAGTTTTACCATGAGATCGATATTAAGCGTGTTATTAATGGCAGTCCTTGGACTTTCAATTGGCTACTATTGATATTTGGTAGAGTTCCACGAGGTGGAGACCCGAAGGCTGTAAAGCTTAATCAACTTGATATGTGGGTGCAGATTCATGGTCTTTCTACGGGGTTTATGACGGAGAAGATTGTCTCTACAGCTGCTAACTACATTGGATCATTTGTTGAATCAGATCCTAAGAACTATAATGGTCTTTGGCGGGATTATCTCCGCGTCAGAGTGACGGTGAATATTGATGTCCCATTGAAACGACGAATGAAGCTTAAGAAAACGGGTGGTGAGTGGTTTTATGCCAATTTTAAATATGAATTTGCTTCGACGTTGTTGCGATATTTTTGCACACGCAAGTGTACGTATCGTTTAAAGTAGTAGACTCACTGGGAGTGAGGTCGATCCCACAGGGAGTGTAGTTAAGTACGTTAAAATTAAACTTTTACTTCTATTTGGTTAAATAAAAAATAAAGAAAGAATTAAGAATAAGAAACTAGTAAGAAACAATTATACAAGAAAATTTAAAGTTAATAAAAACTAGGGTGTCGATTTCAATTGTTTCTATTGAATATGGTCTAATATGATTATTTCCCTAATATTAATTCCAATGCAATAGCAGGTTTACTAAGGTAATTTATAGTCTTCTCAGATATATAAACCTCAATTACATGCAAACTTTCTACTCTCGTGATAAATTTAACATGCAACAGGCATTAAACACAGAAACCCTATAAGCTATCTAAACCATATAGGTACTCTCGTCCTATATCGAAATTCAGTTCTATTCTACTATAGCATATTTGACACTCACTTCTCAGATCTCGCATCAAAATCATAGACAGTTAATTGGTGATCAAGCAATTAAAAGTAATTAAGCACAAATAAAATAGAATACATAGAAATTAGGGGGAAAATTAATCATATTAAAACCATAAACAATGTTAAACAATATCCATCTAACCCTAATTAAAGTGTTTAGCTACACATGTTCATGAGAGCACAATCACACATATTAACTTTAAGAAAAGAGATAAAAATAGAGAAGAGAAGAATGCTGAAAACCCTCTGAAGAATGCCTCCAATATTGCAGTTGATCTCTCCACTTTCCATCTGTATTCTCTCTGTTTTTCTCTCTAAAATTGCTTGATGAAATCAACTCCCTTCTTCCCTTTATATAGGCATTGAAGGCCTAAAAATATGGAAAAAACGCAATATTTAAATTCCCACTCGAATTTAAATTTTTGGGAAACCTCAAACGAGATATTTTTTTCTGCTGCGTCGACTGATAGTATTTGGACCATAACTCTCTCAATATTGCTCGGAATTGAACGATTCAAGATGTTCCGGAAAGATAAAAGAGAGATCTAGAACTTTTATGTTTTGACTTTTTCCAAAATCTAATCAGAAAACCGTCGAATTCAGGCTTGAAGTTTCGGCTTCCACAATTTTCTCTATAAAAAATATCATGATATTTTTTATCTTTTTCCCATCTTTTTCTCTGATATTTTTCTAATCTTCTTCTATTTTAAATCTGTAAAAATAAAAGATAACAAGCGTAAAAATGCTCCAAACACGATTAAAACTTAATTAAAAATATACTAAACTTAATCTAAAATTAATACTAAAAATAACTTAACAAATTCCCCCAAACTAAGCTTTTACTCGTCCTCGAGTAAAACATTAAACAAGTCAATCTCCAAAACATGAGTAATTTTCAAGTAGGTTCAATAATATGATTATGAAAAAATTCACTTATACATACAATCCAGAATTTCAGTTCAATTACACCCTTGACATATTTCAATTTATTTTCATTTAGCTCATCAAACCATAGAATGCAATTAACTAACAATTAAACCACTTTATGTATGCCAATTACAATCATCAATCTACTAACCAAAAATTCCATATGCTTGCAATACTTACTATTCTCCACTAATATAGATTAATGCACAACCAAGAATCAGAAGGTCTTTCTAGGCTTGTAATGTTAGGCTTAGGGTAAAGGTAGTTGAAATAGTCATTTAGGCTTTACTATACCATAAGCTTCTCCAATCATGTCACCCACAATATTTTTCACACAATCCCAATACCCTTTTTTCTAATTACATGAGAGATATATTCTTCAACAAGGGTGCAACAACTTTATATTTATCTTTTTTTTTTCTAGATTTGACACTAGTTGTCAGATTTTTCTTTCTTTTCTCCTTTTTTTCAAGTTGTTGTCAATCAATTTTTTTTTTTTTTTATATTCTCTCAATTTTCACACTTTTTCCACACACATACAACAAACTTCCCATCCAAATTCCCCCAAACTAAAGATCTACTTATGGTATGATTAGGGTCAAATTGTGGATATTCATGGGTTTATCTTTTTATGCTCAATATGTGTAAAACAAAGAATAGGTTAAGGCTCAAAAAAAGGTAACTATGATAAAAATTACAAGGATGGCTTGAAAGGTACAATCGATCCAAAAAATTGCCTAAATCACTTTCCTAATCATGCATAATTTATTATTTCGCCTCAAATAGCAAGCAAGCAAGTTCTAGAATTTTCCAAACAACTTTCCACATTCCACAATCAACATGCATAAAACAATTCAATTACTAGCAAATTACCTAATATAATTCCATGCTCAAAATTGAAATTAGTCAAGAATGTAATATCACCAAGCACACGGATTTTTCGAAAATAAGTGAACTTTTCAAATCATGCTATCTACCTACTTTTAAATTGGCTCACATTAAGAAAATTGACTCAAAACAATAAAAACTAAAAACTAAAAATTAAAAGACATAAAACTTAAAAAAAACTCAAAATAAAAATTAAGTCACTGCTCCCCCCAAACTAAAGTGACACATTGTCCCCAATGTGACATTAAAGAAAAAGGAAAGGAAACTTACCTGGGTGCCACATCAATAAGCGGTTGACGCCCATAATAAGCGTCATGCAAGACAACTTGAAAATTGTTGTTGTACTTGCCTTCAAGCTTGGCAAGTGATGAGTTTGAATCAAAGTCAGTACCAACAACACAAGACTTTGGATGATGAGCTTGGGGAGAAGCCTTTCGTAGCTCGCAGAGGATGTAATATGGTGTTGATGAAATATATAGATTTATTGGTGGTTTATTAGTCAATATCATTGATGAAGTCGAATCAGTGATGCCATGTTCTTCCTCATCCCCCAATGTCATAGTATCTACTCTTTCATCTAACAAACCTTCTTCTTGTTGCTCACTCTCCACGTGGCTATTCATACCCTCACTTGTGATTTCATATTCAATGAGTTCCTCTTCACAAGGATCTTGATCTTCAATTGTAGGCTCATTATCTTCCTTGTACTCAACTAATGACCCTTCTTCATTGTAGCAATAACTCTCATAACTTTCATCATTGGAATTATTACATTCTGAATCATGAGCCATTGAATTATCACATAAGGATCTCACCATGTCAGTTAAGCGATTAATCTCTCCTGGAAGTGATTGCATAAGTGCTAGTAGTTGTTCTTCTTTTTCAGATTGTTGAGATGAATTTGGGCAATAAGGTGGGTATTGGTGACTCCAACCCTGAAGTGATGGATCCCAATGCCAGTCATAATCAAAATCTGCCATATTATTCAATAGATCGATTACGTCATAGCCTCTCATTAATAGAGGCGCTCCAGTTGCCTCTGCTCCATAATCAACCCAACTTTTTGTTTCATCGTTAAGTCCATTATAAAAGAGCCACGTAAAGCACCCACTTGAGAAAGTGGGATAACATCTCTCTCCATACTCTTTAAATCTCCTCCAAGCAGAATAGAATGGCTCATTGTGTTGTTGGGCAAAATCCTCAAGGTATAGCATCTGGATTTACCTTGCAGGTCAAGCTCATCAATAAAACATTAGTAAAATAAAATAAAACTAAATTAGTACTAAAAAGATAAAAATTTGAAACAACAAAATTAATACTAAAACTAAAAAGAAAAACCAAATTAGAAAAAAATTTAATTTTTAATAATATTAACTATCACTCCCCGGCAACGGCGCCAAAAACTTGTTGCGATATTTTTGCACACGCAAGTGTACGTATCGTTTAAAGTAGTAGACTCACTGGGAGTGAGGTCGATCCCACAGGGAGTGTAGTTAAGTACGTTAAAATTAAACTTTTACTTCTATTTGGTTAAATAAAAAATAAAGAAAGAATTAAGAATAAGAAACTAGTAAGAAACAATTATACAAGAAAATTTAAAGTTAATAAAAACTAGGGTGTCGATTTCAATTGTTTCTATTGAATATGGTCTAATATGATTATTTCCCTAATATTAATTCCAATGCAATAGCAGGTTTACTAAGGTAATTTATAGTCTTCTCAGATATATAAACCTCAATTACATGCAAACTTTCTACTCTCGTGATAAATTTAACATGCAACAGGCATTAAACACAGAAACCCTATAAGCTATCTAAACTATATAGGTACTCTCGTCCTATATCGAAATTCAGTTCTATTCTACTATAGCATATTTGACACTCACTTCTCAGATCTCGCATCAAAATCATAGACAGTTAATTGGTGATCAGGCAATTAAAAGTAATTAAGCACAAATAAAATAGAATACATAGAAATTAGGGGGAAAATTAATCATATTAAAACCATAAACAATGTTAAACAATATCCATCTAACCCTAATTAAAGTGTTTAGCTACACATGTTCATGAGAGCACAATCACACATATTAACTTTAAGAAAAGAGATAAAAATAGAGAAGAGAAGAATGCTGAAAACCCTCTGAAGAATGCCTCCAATATTGCAGTTGATCTCTCCACTTTCCATCTGTATTCTCTCTGTTTTTCTCTCTAAAATTGCTTGATGAAATCAACTCCCTTCTTCCCTTTATATAGGCATTGAAGGCCTAAAAATATGGAAAAAACGCAATATTTAAATTCCCACTCGAATTTAAATTTTTGGGAAACCTCAAACGAGATATTTTTTTCTGCTGCGTCGACTGATAGTATTTGGACCATAACTCTCTCAATATTGCTCGGAATTGAACGATTCAAGATGTTCCGGAAAGATAAAAGAGAGATCTAGAACTTTTATGTTTTGACTTTTTCCAAAATCCAATCAGAAAACCGTCGAATTCAGGCTTGAAGTTTCGGCTTCCACAATTTTCTCTATAAAAAATATCATGATATTTTTTATCTTTTTCCCATCTTTTTCTCTGATATTTTTCTAATCTTCTTCTATTTTAAATCTGTAAAAATAAAAGATAACAAGTGTAAAAATGCTCCAAACACGATTAAAACTTAATTAAAAATATACTAAACTTAATCTAAAATTAATACTAAAAATAACCTAACAGACGTTTTGCTTTATATGTGGTTTGATAGGTCATTCGAAAAACTTTTGTCCAAAGTTATTTGATACACCTGAAGATGAGATTGTTAAACCCTATGGGAGCTTCATGCCTGCGCAACCACGGAGGAAGAACTATTTATTGAGCTCTCAGTATCTGCGTACGGGTACGGAGGCTGATGAGCAATTTAGCCATGCATCCCCGGTGCGACATGAGGAGGAGGACGACCGGCCGGCCATGCAATCTGGGAAGTTACCTTGTTTAGAATTTGAAAATAATCCACAGTCAAAGATGGTTAATGATATTCCTGATTTGGTGGATGATGGGAATATTTCTCTTAATGAGAATGTGAATAATAATGGCAATAAGAATAATGTTTCCAAGTCTAATGCCCATGAAAGAGGAAAGTCGGTTGTGTTTGGAAATCATGTGCCAAGTGGGAGAGGTCAACCCTCTCTCTTCCTCGGTGGAATTATTGGCCCACATGGAGGACAAGGAGGCCGTGGGCTTCCTACTGAGTCCAAAAGAAGGCGCCAACAGGACGGGGTTGGGGGGCCTGAATATGTTGACATGGATGCGGAGGATAGTGCTAATATGGATGTTAATGGACTCTCAAAAAACAAGTTCGAGGTGGGTTCTAGTTTCCAGGCCCACCGGGCATTATGAGTACATTAAGTTGGAATTGTCGTGGGATGGGCAACCCACGAGCGATACAATTCCTATATGATACCGTGGCCCATAGGAAACCAGATTATATCTTTTTATGTGAAACTTTGTGTCGTAAGGATGTGTTGGAGCGAGTTCGAGCTAAGTTGAAGTTTGAAGGTATGTTTGCAGTTGATGCATGTGGTAGGAGCGGGGGAGTTGCTTTACTATGGAGGAATAAGCAAGAGGTCAAAGTGTTGAACTATGCCACAAATTTTGTTGATGTGGAGGTTCGGCCTAATGATGTTGGGGAGTGGCGTCTTACGGGGTTCTATGGGGAGTCTAAGAGAAGCTTGCGTGGGGCTTCTTGGGAGCAACTTCGGACGTTGGCTCATGGAAACACTCTTCCTTGGTGTGTAATTGGTGATATGAACAATGTATTATCTCAGGAGGACAAAAAAGGGGGACATCCCTATCCAAACTGGTTAGTTGATGGCTTTCGAGACACTATTCAAGAGTGTGGGTTAATTGACTTAGACATTGTGGGGCATCGGTTCACTTGGGAGAAAAGTCGTGGCACGGATAACTGGATAGAGGTTCGTTTAGATCGCGCTTTGGTGGCAGAAAGGTGGCTCCAACTGTTCCCACGGGCTAAACTTATTAATCTTGAGGTATCTTCTTCTGATCATTGTCCCATTTTCCTTGATATAGTTCGGCATAACATAGTTTCTGGCAGTCGTAAATTTCGTTTTGAAAACTACTGGCTTCGGGAACCTCTTTGTTATTAAGTGGTAAAGGAGTGTTGGGAGGAGTACAACTTAGCGGGTATTCAAGAAAAGATACAAAGGTGTGGGGAATCTCTCTCGGATTGGGGCAAAGATTACTCGGGTAATTTTGCCTCCCGTATAAAATATTGGAAGAAGGAGGTGAGGCGGTGGAAACAAGGTAGAGATCCTGATGCAATTTCTAAGTATAAAGAAGCTGAGACAGAACTTTTTGAAGTTCTCACTCAGAAGGAGGTGTTTTGGCGTCAACGATCGAAACAATTGTGGCTTCAGGAGGGGGATAAAAATAGCAAATTCTTTCATGCAATGGCTTCTTCTCGGCGCCGTATGAATGCTATTGATAAACTCCAATGTGAAGATGGAAGCTGGGTTGACTGGGATTCGGGATTATTTGATGTCATGTGTTCTTACTTCCAGAATCTGTTTACTAGCTCTAACTGTTCTATGGATGACGTTCTTGATGGGATTTCTGCAACTGTGACTCCACTTCAGAATGACTCTCTCTTGCAACCCTTGACGGATGAAGAAGTGAAAAAGGCTTTATTTCAGATGCACCTAGATAAATCCCCTGGACCCGATGGCATGACTCCGGGATTTTATCAAAAGTGCTAGTCAATTGTGGGTAATGATGTCATCAAATAGGTCCGCTCTTTTTTCTTATTTGGTCAGCTGCCTGCGGGTCTCAATCATACTAATTTAGTGTTGATTCCTAAGAAGAAAAATGCCACTACTATGGGTGATATGCGCCCGATTGCTCTTTGTAATGTCATCTACAAGGTGTGCTCCAAGGTTCTAGCTAATCGACTGAAGCATGTTCTTCCTGCTGTCATTTCAGAAAATCAGAGTGCTTTCATTCTTGGACGTCTTATAACTGATAATATTATGATTTCCTTCGAGGTGATGCAATATCTCAAGCGGAAAAGAGTTGGCAAGGAAGGTTATATGGCTCTTAAGCTTGATATGAGTAAAGCGTACGATCGTGTTGAGTGGTTGTTTCTTAAGAATATAATGCTAAAAATGGGCTTTGATGCACGTGTGGTTGATCTTATTTTGCATTGTGTCTCAACGGTTACTTACACTATTACGCATGGGGGTCGTGAGATGGGGCCGATTGTTCCTGGAAGGGGTATTAGACAAGGTGATCCGCTCTCTCCTTATTTATTTCTTTTGTGTGCTGAAGGATTTTCTTCTCTTATAAAAAGATTTGAAGCTCGGGGGAGTCCTTCATGGTTGCCATGTGTGTAACGGTGCCCCTATAATATCTCATATGTTGTTTGCGGATGATTGCTATATCTATTGTAAGGCTATTGAAAGGGAGGCGCGTAGTGTTCTTCTTCTACTTCAATTATTTGAACAAGCCTCTGGTCAGTGTGTCAATTACTCAAAATCTACTATCTTCTTTAGCCTCAATACAACTTCGGCCTCTAGACAAGAAATGTATCATCTTCTTCGCATGAATGAAGCTCCTGAAAATAGTTTGTATCTTGGCCTTCCTTGTGTTATGGGTCGTAATAAGAATGTTATTCTGGGCTTTTTGAAGGACAAGATGCAGAAAAGAATTCAGAGTTGGGAAGGTCGGTTGCTCTCAAAAGCGGGAAAAGAGGTGTTGATCAAAACAGTGACGCAAGCTCTTCCTACCTATGCTATGTCTGTTTTCTTGCTACCGGTGGAAACTTGTAATAAGTTAGAAGGTATGATGAGCAAATATTGGTGGAGTTCGGGATCCAATCAAAACCGTGGGGTAAGTTGGGTGAGTTGGAAGAAGTTATGCCGTCATAAGCATCATGGGGGGCTTGGCTTTCGACATCTCAGGGATTTCAACTTAGCCATGTTGGGAAAACAAGCTTGGAGGTTAGTTACAAATGATCTTTCTCTTGTTAGCCGGGGTTATAAGGCCCGTTATTATCCTCAAGGTTCTTTTTTGAGTGCTTCTCTTGGGCCGAATCCTAGCTTCATATGGAAGAGTATTTTTGAAACGCAAGCTTTGATTAAAGAGGGCGCCCGTAGGGTGGTTGGTCCAGGTACGAACATTAGTGTTCAATTTGATCCATGGCTTGCAGATGACTCTCAACCGTGGGTTACTTCTTTAGCCAATGGTATGGAGACGTGGACGGTTAATAATCTCATGGTGGTAGGAGAACGGGCTTGGGATCTAGAGGTGGTCTCGGATATATTCAATGATCGAGATAAAGAGATTATCCTTCGAACCAACATTGATCAGGAGACTCCCATAGACACTTGGTATTGGCATAAGGATCTTCATGGTTTCTATACTGTGAGAGAGGCATATCGGTTGTTGCACCATTCGGAGATCACTAATACGAGTGATTTTGAGATTAAGATATGGAAAATTGCATGGAAGCTTCATGTCCCTCCCAAAGTGCACCAACTCATGTGGCGTGCTTTATCTGGCTGTTTGTCTACTAAGGTTCAACTTACTACCAAACATATTCCTCTTGACCAAATTTGTCCTATGTGTAACCAGGTGCGTGAGACTATTTTCCACTTGTTGGTGCAATGCTCTTTTGCACGGTCTTGTTGGCATCTTTCGGTTATAAATTGGAGTCACATGCCTATGGAGTCTTTTTGGGATTGGTTTAGCCACATTCTGCTACAACACTCAACCACGGCCTAGGAAGAATTACTGATGGTTCTTTGGGCGATTTGGTTTGCCCGAAATGAGGTGGTTTGGCGAGACAAATCAATGTCAGCGGCGGAGGTTATTCTATTGGCAAGAGTAGTCCTTAATCAATGGAGAAATGCTCAACAAAGGAGAATGGGGTCTTTACTTGTTCCTACGGGTTCAAGAATGGACTTAGAGCATTGGGTGAAATCGGTTATGAGAAAGATTAAGGTTAATGTCGATGGTGCAATCTTTGCAAATGATAGTCGATTTGGAGCGGCAGGGGTGGCCCGGGATCATCAGGGTCGATTCATTGAAGGCTTCACAGTTTCGCGAGAGGGGTGTGTGGATTCGGCTATGGCCGAATTGGTAGGGGTTAAGGAGGCTTTGAGTTGGATAAAGAGGAAACAATGGGGATCGGTTGTGGTTGAAACCGATTCTTTGGTTGTTGTTCAGGCAATCCAAAGCATGGTGAATATTCCTTCTCCTTTTGGCCTTCAAGTGGCGGCTTGTCGTTCTCTTATGGCCGATTTGTCGTTAGTCACAATTAATTTTGTTAAACGTTCTGTAAATAAAGCTGCACATTGTCTTGCTCGTAGCTCTTGTTTGTATCCAGATCGTATTTTTAGTGAGGATAATGTTCCCGCTGATCTTCTTTCTATTGTAATGGTTGAATCTTCTTATTAATAAAGTTACCATTTTTCCTCAAAAAAAAAAAATTAATTAACCAAACGCTTATACTAATGAGAATTGCTACTATTATTGGCACCTGGTATTCTTTTTGTGTTATACTGTTATTAATATAATTAAGTCTTAGATTTTATATAACTTAAAAAAATAACCTTTAAATAATATTGTTAACTAATCGTTGGCACTACCTATAAAAGATATTGGGCACGTGTAGCAATGTTTTATATTAATGGAGTACAAATAGTAATTGAGTATTAACATAAAGCATTGTTATTGGACACTAATGTTGTCCAACACCTTTTATAAATAGTACTAACGATTAGTTAATGATGTTCTTTAAAAATTATTTTTTTAAGTTATATGAAATTCAATAATTAATTAAATTAATAGCAGTTTGATACACTAACTAATAATAAGACACCTTAGCTAAGTGAGACTTACATGTCAAATTTTTATTATTAGTTTGTTTGTTGTGGGACCCATTTGTTTGCAAATTGTACAATTCACGCGCTCAAACTACTTTCCATTTTGTTTAAAAGAAAAATTACTTTCCATATAATTATTTTATTTAAATGTTTTAGTGGAACAGTAGGGGCACATTGGCATTTGTAATTTTTTTTGTTTTTGATAAGTTTGACATTTGTAATTATTTTTGAAAAAAAAGCTCACAATTCACATTCCCAAATAATAATTTCTTGAAAAATTATCTTATATACTATTTTTTAATTTTTTTTTTTTTCAAATGTATGATTTAGATTTCTAAAGTGGTTTCTTCGGTAGTTTTCATGTGAGTTACTATACGGATTTTGGTTGTGATTTAAGTTGCTCTATTAGTTACAATAAGAATTTCTATGTAGAATTCCGTAAAAATAATAAAAAAAAAAAAACTGTTTTGAAAGCCCTTTGATGTTTTTTTTTCTATTTCATTTCTCTATTTATTTTAGATGAAAATAAAAACAACAATAGACGTGACACCAAAACGCATTAGAGAGAGTCTTATGCCAATTACTTTATTGTTTTTTCTCGTATGTATATTTGATAATTAGGAAACAAATTGTACTTCGCGTGCAGTTATTTTTTGTTTAGTGATAATTACGTTATATAATTATATTATAATATTTTTAGATTGCTACATCACTGTCTCAATTCTCCATTTAAAAAATTAAAATTGATAAATAAAATTATTTAAATATTGTATTTTGATCAATATATATCTAAAAAATATTTTTAAGATTGTATTTAATCAAAATATTAAAAAATTTATAAGAAAAATCTATGTTTATTGAAAAAATTATGTTAAGTAAAAATTAATACTATTTTGAACACTAACTTTTAGCTTTTATTCTTTTAAAGTCTTTATTTTATTTATATATATAAAGTAAATTTTTGTGAAACTAAAATTTTAACCATATATTTTTGTTGAAAATAATAAAAAATTAAAATTCTATCCAGACCTTTTATATTTTAAAACTCTTAATTGTCATATTAGTTTGGACCCTTTACTATTAAAAATTAAGATTTTTAAAAAATTAAAAAATAAGAATATATATTTGCAGTGAAGCTTGGTTGACACAACTCAACTATTTTTAACTATAAATTTATTGTAACTATTTTTAATGAAGTCCGTTATAGATTGATGCATGATTTCTTTTTTTCTTGTAGTGAGAAAAAACAAAATAGATAAAAATAATAATTTTTTGTTTAATAATATTCATCCATACGATCATGATAGATAAAAAAAATAATAAATGAAAGGAAAAAAATAGTGTAAAAGTATTAATTGATGGATTTTTTTGCTAAAAATTAATTGACAATATTATGAGTATATTCACAATTAGTATTTATACTCATGACATAGATATTTATTTTTAAATTATATATGAAGATCTTTTCAATAACTTAATATTTATAAAATTTTATATAATAAAAATAGAAAATAATTAAAAAAAAATAAGAGAAAATAGATAAATAGGGTTTAACAATTTGTCTACCACACCTAGTAATAAATTACACATTTTATTTGTTTTGAAAAAATAAATGAAACTGAAATTTAAAATATCTATTCAAACAGGAAGAGAATAGATAAATTATTCTCTTTTTTTAGTTAATAAAAATTGGAAAATTAGGAGAAAAAAATATGGAGTTCTTTGAACATATTTTAGATTTTATTAAAAATTGATGAGAGTTAGCTTTAGTTGTAAATAAACACTCATATTTATGTTTTTTATAAAAAATAAATAATAAATAATTAAACATTATATGTTTAAACTCAATACATTTTATTGAAAAAATTCATTGAGGATGAACAATGATAGTGAAAAATTAAAATGAAATTTGTGTACATGTAACATATGAATCGGAAAAATAATTATATTTTTACTGTTTGAGTCTGCCATGGGGAAATCATCCTTGCACTGATTAATTGTTAAATTTATATTAGTATTATACGATATCATAATAATATAAAATTTATGATAGTAAATTAGAAAAAAAGCGTAAACAAGGTGAGTACTCATAATAAAAAGAGATAATTAAGATTTAAAAAAGCACAAAAGATATATAGGCTTATTATAATAAATATTAATAATTATGTGGACGTTCAAATCTTTTATTTATTACCATTAATTGTAATCAACATTCCTCTTTTTCTTAGTTTCCCTTTTTCTTAGTTTCTTAATATTTCACTCTTGTATTTGTATAAATAAGGGTTCACCCCATTGGAATAAACAACTGAGAAATTCTCATTCACTTTCTCTTTCTCTCTTCTTCTTCTTCTTTCCTCTTATCTATTTTATATTATTTCATAACACGTTATCAGCATGAGTCTCTGTCCAAGCTTCAAGTATGAGTCTCTGCCCAAGTCTCAATGTAAGTATCTTGTTAAAGTTCTTGAATTGTTTTAAAGTCAAAATACACTAAATATATATTTATATATATACTCATCTGACTGAAACAATTTCAAGAATCATTTGGTTTCCTTTTTCTTTTTGTCTATATATCTATATATTATGTATGTATGTATATATTTTTATATATTTATTATTGATTTTAAATATATATATGTATATTATGTTCTTATCATTCATAATATTTACAATGTATGTGTGCCTATGATATGATAGAGAAAATCTATATAAATTGTACATATATCCAGAAGATTATGTATCCTCGATAAAATATTGCATATATCCTAAAGATTATGCATCATCGATAAAATATTGCATATATCCTGAAGATTATGCATCATCGATAAAATATTGCATATATCCTGATGATTATGCGTCCTCAATAAAATCTTGCATATATCCTGAAGATTATGCAAACGTAATATTCATTATATAGTTGATGGATATATAATGAAAGAGATGAATACATATTTATATATATATATGTTCTTGTATTCTTTGAGGACAATGAAAAGTAATCTAATATCGATATAGATTTTGACAAATATTTCCTGAAGTAAATATTTTATATTTTTCGAAAAAAAAAAGATTGCCTTTATGTGAATACAACTAAAGAATCATTAAAAATGATTATTATTGATGCAATTTTATATAGGGTTTTGAATACCCAAAAAGAATGTTAAGAAAATTGCATTGAAACATCAAAGTATAAGAATAACAATGAGCATGACTAATATTATTTTAATACATGAGGCATGTATTTATTGTTCATCATTCCCTGCAGAGAATGATACGAATTGAAGTCAATTAATTTTAAAGATTGTTCGTATTAGTCATGTTATTATACATTGTTATTACTAGCAATATTGGAAATTATTGAATCTGACATATATTAAAGATTAAATTCTGCATACATCTTGGAGACTATGCAAAAATTGTATTCATATATTCTTTAAAATATCGTAAAAGAAATTGCTGAATAATTTCTTATATGTTTATGGATGAACAAGTAATAAATTTTTGAAAAAATTTATAATAATGTTCTACTTGTTCAACGTCATTCCCCGAAGTGAATGTAATGATTTTAAATAATCGATGGCATTATTTATTTCTCAAATATTTCCAGAAGAAAGTGGAAACAACCAAAAGATGAGATACCGCACACAATCAAAGTGCATGAAATCTTTATATCATGTGTGGAATTGAATAATAGTGGTCGCATACCTGTAGTACGGACACACTTATAATCAAGATAAAAGTATATTTGATTATTTAATAGAATGTGAATTGTACAAATTTATTGTACATTTAGAATATTTAAATATCATTCCCTAAAGAGAATGAATAGACATGAAATTCTATTTCAAAGAATATAGATTTCACATATATTGGTCATGCGAGAAGCAAATTAATATATACATATTTTATTATTTCTTGAAATCAATAGTTTCAAACTATTGTTGGTAGAAGATATGTATGTATACGATTACTATTTAATTCAGTTTGCATATTCCCAGAAGTGAATATATAACTTACTCATATTTGTTATTGATCCAATATAATCAAAGTGATAAAGAATCACAAAATGATTATTTGAAAAGCTTCCTGGAGAAGTCTTACATACAATTGCTACTTGGAGTAGTAAAATATCTTTGTATGTACCTAGATGTATAACTTTTATCTAGTTATGAAAGTGATAAGAAATAACTTATTATATGTACTAGTTGTACATTTAAATATATAATATATCAAGTCACGATAATTAGACTAATGAATAGTATATTAATAAATTAGATGACTTGTTAAAAAGATACTAGGAAAAATGAAAGATATATTATGGTTATATCTATTTGACCATTACAATAACATGATGAAGTTGTCATGTATCTTTTAAATTATACACATAATTGAATTGATGATAGTAATTCCTGAAGAAATATAAAGTTTGATAAACATAATAGTGACTCCTGAAGAGTGTATATGTTTTGGAGAATAATATAATTATATTATTCGTGTATATAAAAATGAAACTTGTAATGCTTATGTTGTAATGAATTTACATTACCTTTTGAAAGTTTCATTGAAATACAAATTATAGTGAACCTGAAGTTCACGAATTGAATTATTTTGACATGATCAATCATATGCAATAAATTGTCAAAGGATTTGACTAAATTTTGTTGAAGAACTAGAAAATTATTCTCATTGTTAATTTATAAGGCTCAAAAGAAGAATGTGCATATATTTGCACATAAAAAAATATTTAAATTATATTTCTTTAACAATCTTGAGCCATTGTTAGATTTTTATTGCATAGTTTCTTATCGATGTGATAAGATTATATGATCATGCATTTACAAAATGTGTAAATTTATGTATTTCTAATTATACACGTATGACTCATTCTTAGAAATGAATTAAGTTCATAAGGATTGAACTTGAAACTGAAGTTTATTGAACTTGAAGTTCAATGTCATATAGTATATATGAGTTTAAATAAATATTGATTCATTGTGATATATTGAAATCCCTACAGGTGTATTAATATTATTAGATATCACAATTTTTAAAAATTCTCTCGATCAGGAGGAGAGAAGCAGTTGGGATCGATGATAATTTTTAAAAAATGATCCTTGCACAAAGTATATAAGAACAATATAGTTCAAAATGATATATACCAACTGCAAATCAATATTATTAAAAGTTGAGTTAGAATGAGTTGAAAACGCCTGAAGCGTAAATGAACAATATAGAAATTATTAATAAATGTTCATTTGATTTATCCTGAAGTTGTTAAATCTAGAGGTACTCATGGAGATACCTTAATGTTATAAAGTATTGATGATTAAAATGATAACCGTGATGAAAACGGTACTTGAAGAGACTCCCAAGAGAAGTTAGACATAACACATTTGATCATAATTGAATCCGTGAAGTGATTCTATATCGGTACCTATAAATGATAAACATATTTGAAAAATATGTAATTTAAAGAGATCTTTATAAGTTATGTCAATATGGGAGGAAATTATCATTTATTGAAATTTTTGTCGACAATAAATATTGAATGTGTGCGTATGCAATAAACTAACATGAGATAGCAAGGATCATGGTATTAGATTTGTCGAAAATCATCGACATACATTTTGTTTTTGGCCAAAATATTATGACGCAATCCAGGCAAGTTTACTCGCATAAAGTGAAGTAAGACCTGTAGGGTGTGCAAATAAATATTTCTAATGAAAAATTTGCATATATGTATTTGTACATAATGAATTGTTATACAAAGTTTGCATAGACATGAGATTGATTGAAGTAATACTTAAATATTGAGAAAATATAATCATGATTTGATTATAGCCTGAAATATATTTTATGAGGATTTATAAGTGTCACATAAATGTTGCAGCAAAATGTTATTTATTTGGAGCTCCTAATATAGTGAGAATTTGAAATAAGCCTTATCTAAAAATTCTAGAAGAATTTAATACATGTCTTAAGTAATATAAATTCAAAGTCGCGCGCACTATATGACATAGATCTTTGTATGAAATAAAAACATGTAAGTAAATTATTGTTTGAAAAATACCTATGGTTGTCTATGCAGTATAAATTCGTAAATTATACGTTGTGATAGACTCTTGAAGAGTTTTTGATTATATTATAAGTGATTGAAGAACAAACTTTTATTTCTTTTTGTATATTGAGAAGTATTAAATGTATAAAGTTTGTTCATTAGTATTGAAGTCCTGAAGTACTTCACATGTATCAAGAATTATAGATATATGATCATTTGATATAGAAATTAAGATCATACAACAAGATGGAACAAATATATGGTCTTGGCGTAGCATCATTGTCACAAATGAAAATTTATAGTACCATTAATGTGTTATGTTCATATCTACTTGAAATTTTAAATTTTAGTATGAACAAAGTTGTGTACACACAAGAATGATACAATTAGTTGGATAAAGATTAATGTTCGACGAACCCCTCATCTATAATTTAGAAGTCCATACATACTCTGGAAGAGTTATAGAAAATATATGATCAAAGATTGTATATGGTGATATTTTAAAAGTGATAACAATAATCTTATGAGATCTATTATCACCAAAAGAATTATGGATCATATGTGCATGAGGGGGAGACATATTTATGTTGCATTCTTTTTCCCCTTAGTTCAAGTTTTGTCCCACTGGGTTTTCCTGGCAAGGTTTTTAACGAGGCAAATTGCAAATAGTTATGAATATGAAATATATATTGTACTCTTTTTCCCTAGCTCAGATTTTGTCCCACTGGGTTTTTCTGACAAGGTTTTTAAAGAGACAATTATAAATCATGTTAACATACTTGCATTTTATGAAGCAAGTAGAGAATCACTACAAGAAATGTCACTTTTGCCAGCATATTTTTGTACTGGCAAAAGTTGGTATTGTGCTGGTAAAATAAAATTTACTTGTGATGTGTTGGCAAAAGGGGGTTGGCAAATCAACGTTGGTATTAGAACTTTTGCCAGCATAAAATGAAAAGCGCTGGCAAAAATGAATTTTCTCAGCGAGTAAATGCGCTGGTAAAAGTTATATTTTAGCCACTGTAAATGTGCGCTGGTAAAACTTTGACCTCTTTGCCAGCGCAGTTTGCGAAATGCGCAGGTAAAAGTAACTTTTACCAGCGCAGTAGCGAACTGTGCTGGTAAAAGTGACATTTCTTGTAGTGAATGTGTGTGAGTGAGATCATTGACATAGCATATTCAGGAAACATATTGATTGCACTCAATAAAGAAGTATCAACCCAAGCAATTCTCTATGGATAATACTGCTTGCATCGCTCAACTAAAAGGAGGGTACATTGAAGGAGATAGAGTTAGAACACATTTCACCAAATTCTTCTTTATACGCTTCAAGAAAATGCATATTGGTGTTCAACATATTCAATCAAGTGTCAATCTTGCAAACTTAAACACAAAGTTATTACCAACATCAACATTTGAGAAGACGGCAGACAAGATCGAAATTCGTCGATTAGAAGATCTCCACGAATGCCTAAATGAGGGGGAGTTAGTTTACATTATACTCTTTTTCTTTTGATCAAGTTTTCAGCAAGACTTTTAATAAGGCAGTTATTATGGACATCCAAGGGGGAGTGTTATAAATATTAATAATTATGTGGATGTTCAAATCTTTTATTTATTACCATTAATTGTAATCAACATTCCTCTTTTTCTTAGTTTCCCTTTTTCTTAGTTTCTTAATATTTCACTCTTGTATTTGTATAAATAGGGGTTCACCCCATTGGAATAAACAACTGAGAAATTCTCATTCACTTTCTCTTTCTCTCTTCTTCTTCTTCTTTCCTCTTATCTATTTTATATTATTTTATAACACTTATAATTTATTTGTGGAAATTTTCTCCCGAAATAGTAAGAGCACTTCTTAACATACATATCCTTTTATTTAGAGCGTAATCATTTATTAAAATTATTGACCTCCTATCTATATTTAGAGCATATAATACAATTTAAATTGAATTTATTATAATTTACCGTAATTAAAATAGAAAGAGTATGATATATATATATAAAAAAGAAAAAGGGAAGAAGTAGAATTAAAAAATTAAAAAAAAAAATGAGAGAAAATTATATATTTTAAAGAATATATTATAATTTGAAATTCAAATTCAATAAATTTAGGGAGATTTGAAACACGTCACTACATTAATCCTCTTTAATTTTGTTAGAAATTTGTTTTATAATTTATGAATAATTAATATTTTTGTCCTTTGAACTTTCAGTACTGCCTCATTTTGCCTCTTAAAATATATGGCTTGTTAAAAATTCTCCCTAAAATATAACAGCTTGTAACATCCCCGCTTCAAGCCTCCATTGGGTCCTTACACCTACGGAAATAATGGCTCTTATACACGAGTATGTCACTCTGGCTGCATCATGGACTGATGACTGACCCTAGAGACCAACACTAGTGTTTCCAGCGTGCTTTGTCCTCACTCGCACGCTTCCTAGGAAAACTTCCCAGGAGGTCACCCATCCTAAAATTGCTCCAAGCCAAGCACGCTTAACTATGGAGTTCTTTCGAGATGGGCGACCGAAAAACAAGATGCACCTTGTTGATATAGGTAGTACCAATCAATCCATTTAAGCCCTCTTCAACTGTGTAGTCCCATACCTACACAGTCTCAGAATCATCCCACTTGACCTTCCCCAGGCGGTGTGGGATTGCACAGCTTACCCGGTATTTCCCCTTACGGATCACGGGACTACTGACTGTCATAATCACCTCCCCTTACGGGGTCCGACGTCCTCGTCGACCACACTTCCGGCTGGGTCAAGGCTCTGATACCATTTGTAACGCCCTTACTTATGTAAAATAAGATGCCATAAATAAACTGGCGTTAAGATACTAATGTTGCCTTTATTAAAAAAAAATAACAATTTTCAAAACATGGGTACCCAGTTGAAAATAAAGTATTACCACTTAGGGAAAAGTAATAGAAAATTTAAACGACAACATCCTCGATAAGTTTAATAAATTAACTAAAAACTTTGTGAACAGTAGGACTTCTAATTCAAACGTTTTATAAGTCAAATTCTAGGCTAAAGTTGTTGTACAGTAAGAGTAATAAATATATTGAGTTTATCGGTGGACTAAGGGTTTCGTTAAATGTTATAGGGCCTAGAAGGTATCGTAAGAGTTAATTACAGCGGAGTTGAGGTAAGGAAAAATAATTATACTTTATACTTGCTTTTATATGGTTTGAGTACCTAGTATGACTGCTTGAATAAATTGTATTGAAACTGTGAAATGTGATAGTTTCGGTGAAATATTAGTGTTTTGTCGATGGATTGTATATGGCTGTTTAATCATGTTCCAGGTACTTGGAAGTGGTTGGAAACCACACATGTATGGTGATGTGGTAAGTGAGGCAGTGTACGTAAGGGTGCACTGGTTATTGGTACTGCGTTCCGGTTAAGAACGTAAGACACTCCAGATTTGTATGGAAGCTGGAGTGTGAGTGTGTGGTATTTCAGTATTTGTGCGGCTGCCTCTATCTATACTTATGATTAGTTTGTTGTATGTTTGATGTATATGTTTGTGCGATGATGTGTGAATGCTGGTACATGGTATTTTGTTTTTCCTTACTGGGCTTTGCAGCTCACCCCTTATTTACCCCCTATGTGCAGATAAGTAAGCCTGTAAGCTTTCGGTGACAAGTTGAGTCTGGGTAGCATGGGGTGTATCTCGTGTGATCATGTAACTGCGTGTGGTCTTGGCCATCTTCCGCTGAAAGTTTTTTTTTAATTTATTAAACTTATCGAGGATGTTGTCGTTTAAATTTTCTATTACTTTTCCCTAAGTGGTAATACTTTATTTTCAACTGGGTACCCATGTTTTGAAAATTGTTATTTTTTTTAATAAAGGCAACATTAGTATCTTAACGCCAGTTTATTTATGGCATCTTATTTTACATAAGTAAGGGCGTTACACAACTACATATTTATGCCACTTCTGTTAGGTTCCGTTTCTTTTACCGTTAAAAATTAGTATTTTTACCCTTTGAACTTTGACCAATACAAAATTTTGTCCCCTTTTATTAAAAAAGTTAATTTTAAAAATTATAATATTCTGATTTTTAAAATAATTATAATATTTTATTAATTAAAAAATAATAAAAATTATTACAAAATTGGATAAAAATATTAAATTAATTTAAAAATATTAATTTGACTTCAAAAAATATTTTTAAACTTTATTTTAGTTATCAATACGCATCATAAAAAATCAAACCAAAATTATTGAGAATCTTAAATAATTTAAATAAACTAAGATCTTTTGAAAAAAAAAATGAAACTTATTTATATTTATAAACTCATATCTTAACAAATAAAGAAAACTAATTGAAAATTCAATAAAAATATAAAATTATTTAAAAAAAAATTATAAATTAAACTAAAAAAATGTTATGTTATGTTGCTGACTGTTTTATTCATAGCTAAGTGGTCTTAGTTCTCTATACAGCTACAAGCTGCAACCTCATATATGAATAAGGAATTTTTAGATCTTTACATATAAATTATTCAATGATAAATATAAATAATTTAATATTCAAGCATATATCAAACTATTCAACTCTTTATTTAATAATTAGAAATATCTTTACAGGCTTTTCAGGGCATAAACCCTAACAATCTCCCACTTGCCCTAAAAGAAAATCGGGCATCTCTCTTAGTCTCATATTAGTATTACGACCCATAAAATATTTTGCTTGTAGTGTCTTTGTGAATGGATCTACCAGGTTATGTTCTGACGCGATCTTCAAGACCGTTACATCACCTCTCTCTACTATATTCCTTAGTAGATGGTACTTCCTCTTAATGTGCTTGCCTCTCTTGTGGCTCCTTGGTTCCTTGGAGTGGGCCATTGCTCCACTACTGTCACAGTAGAACACCAGTGGTTTTTCTACTTCTAGAACTAATTCCAGAGTAGTGTAGAATTTCTTCAACCAAACTGCTTCCTTAGGTGCTTAACAAGCTACTAATATTCGACTTCCATGGTTGAATCTGTAATACTGGTTTGCTTAATTGTGACAGTTAGTAGTCCCGTGATCCATAAGGGGAAATATCGGGTAAGCTGTGCAATCCCACATCGCCTAGGGAAGGTCAAGTGGATGATTCTGAGACTGTGTAGGTATGGGACTACACAGTTGAAGAGCGCTTAAATGGATTGATTGGTACTGCCTATATCAACAAGGTGCATCTTGTTTTTCGGTAGCCCATCTCGAAAGAACTCCACAGTTAAGCGTGCTTGACCTAGGGCAATTTCAGGATGGGTGACCTCCTGGGAAGTTTCCCAGGAAGCGTGAGAGTGAGGACAAAGCACGCTGGAAACACTCGTTGTTGTCTATAGGGAGTCATTAATCCAGGAAGCAACCAGAGTGACGTACTCATGCATAAGAGCCATTCATTTCGTGGGTGTAAGGGCCCAATGGAGGCTTGAAGCGGGGACGTTACAAATGGTATCAGAGCCTTGACCCAGCCGGAAGTGTGGTCGACGAGGACGTCGGACCCCGTAAGGGGGGTGATTGTGACAGTCAGTAGTCCCGTGATCCATAAGGGGAAATACCGGGTAAGTTGTGCAATCCTACATCGCCTGGGGAAGGTCAAGTGGATAATTCTGAGACTATGTAGGAATGGGACTACATGGTTGAAGAGAGCTTAAATGGATTTATTGGTACTGCCTATATCAACAAGGTGCATCTTGTTTTTCGGTAGCCCGTCTCGAAAGAACTCCACAGTTAAGCGTGCTTAACTGACCTCCTGGGAAGTTTTCCCAGGAAGCGTGCGAGTGAAGACAAAGCACGCTGGAAACACTCGTGTTGGCCTGTAGGGTCAGTCATTATTCTAGGAAGCAACCAGAGTGACGTACTCGTGTATAAGAGTCATTCATTCTGTGGGTGTAAGGGCCCAATGGAGGCTTGAAGCGGGAACGTTACAAATGGTATCAGAGCCTTGACCCAGCCGAAAGTGTGGTCGACGAGGACGTCAGACCCCGTAAGGGGGGGTGATTATGACAGTCAGTAGTCCCGTGATCCATAAGGGGAAATACTGGGTAAGTTGTGCAATCCCACATCGCTTGGGGAAGGTCAAGTGGATGATTCTAAGACTGTGTAGGTATGAGACTACACAGTTGAAGAGAGCTTAAATGGATTGATTGGTACTACCTATATCAACAAGGTGCATCTTGTTTTTGGGTAGCCCATCTCGAAAGAACTCCACAGTTAAGCCTGCTTGACCTGGGGTAATTTCAGGATGGGTGACCTCCTGGGAAGTTTTCCCAGGAAGCGTGCGAGTGAGGACAAAGCACGCTGGAAACACTCGTGTTGGTCTTTAGGGTCAGTCATTAATCCAGGAAGCAACCAGAGTGACGTACTCGTGTATAAGAGCCATTCATTCCGTGGGTGTAAGAGCCCAATGGAGGCTTGAAGCGGGGATGTTACATTAATGCTTCTCCAGACTACAACTCCTTTACCAAGAGTAAATATTGATCCAAATGTTGACTTTTGACTATCGTTTTCTGATTGAAAATCAGAATCAATATTTCTAATAGTATTTAACTCTCCACCAGAATATACAAGCATGAGATCTCTCGTTCTTCGAAGATACTTGAGAATGTGCTTCACAACTATCCAGTGTTCCAAACCTGGATTAGATTGATAATGATTAAAAATCCCTACAGCGTAGCATATGTCAGGCCTTGTACACAAAATTGCATGCATCAACCTCACAACTGCTGATGCATAAGGGTACTTTCTCATGTCCTCTTCGTTTTGAGGAGTCTTTGGACATTGATCCTTACATAGAGTAACTCCATGTCTAGACGGTAATTGTCCTTTCTTGGAATTTTTCATTGAGAATCTTTCGAGTACCTTATTAATATAAGTTTTTTTGAAAAAGTGCTAATGTTCTCCACTTTCTAGCTTTATAGATTTTGATCCTAAGAGCGTAGCTTGCTTCTCACAAATTCTTCATTTGGAATTTATCGGCTAACCACTTCTTTATATCTGATAACTTCTCTACATTGTTTCCAATAAGTAGAATATCATCAATATAAAGAATTAGGAATACTACTACATTACCTTTAATGTATTTGTATATACAAGCTTCGTCTTCATTTTATTCGAAGCCATACTCTTTCATAGTTTTATTAAAGGTGATATTCTAAGATCTAGAGGCTTGCTTCAACCAATAAATGAATTTAAGAAACTTCCATACTTTTTGATCTTTCCTTGGTAACACATACCCTTATGGTTGTTCCATATAAATGACTTCATCAAAATTGCCATTTACAAAATCATTCTTGACGTCCATTTTCCATATCTCATAATCATAAGTGGCAGCTATGGAAAGAATAATGTGAATGGATATAAATATTGTCACATGAGAGAAGGTTTCGTCATAGTCGACGCCTTCGCGTGTAGCCTTTAGCGTAGCTTTAAAGGTCTCTACTTTCCCTTCAGTATTTCTCTTCTTCTTAAAACTCCACTTACACCTAATGGGTGTAATATCCTTAGGTGGAGTTTCATACTCCCAGACTTTGTTGGTGCGCATGGAATCCATTTCTGAATCTATGGTATTGTTCCACTTGTCTAAGTCAGGGTCTTTCATTGCTTCTTTATAAGTCAATGGATCGTACTTGTCTGTGTCAAAGACAAGAACATGTGCTTCATGTTCATAGCAGACATGTTGTCTCACAATCCTCCCAGTACAACGATGTATTGGGGTTTCCTTTTCAAGAACTGTGGTAACCACTGTCGGTCGTTCAACTAATGGTGCTAAAATCGTTGGTTCAAAAATCTCATTTATGATTTTCTCAATAACCATTTGACTATGTGGCTTGTGACTTTTCATATAATCATGTTCAAGAAAAGTAGTATTTGTCGATACAAATACTTTATTATCTTGATGATTATAGAAATAGGCACCTCGAGTCTTATCTAAATATTCTACAGACATACACACTTCAGTCTTTGGAGCGAGCATCCAAGACTTGGGAAATAGTAATTTGTGAAATTATTATTTTGATTAATTATGGTAATTATGAATTGTATAATTAATAGTATTTAACTATTTAGTTTTATTGGATAAAACTATATTAATTAGTTAAATATAATATTATTCTTAAATAATATTAAAGAGAGAAATATATTATTTTAGAGAAAATAATATTTATTTTAATCCTTGTTAAATAAGAGATTAATGAGAATTAATTAATTATTATTTAGTGGCATAATAAATAATAAATTTTATTTATGACAAAATTGAGAAATCAATTTTGGACATCAAAATATGGCCCACATGTGTAGGCCTAATCCACACATGTAGGATGATATATAAAGGCTCGTGATTAATTTAGTTTAATTATTTTATTAGTTAAAATAATTTAAATTACATTAAGCTAATTATCTTTTAATTATTAATTAAATGAATTATTAGATAATTATTTAATTAAAAGAATAATAATTAACATAAAAGATTTAACTGATATTTGTTATTTGGTTATTAGATATTTATATTTGAATTTGAATTCTAATTTAAATTAAATTATAATTTTGTTTTTTTAAAATAAAAGATTAAAATTGTTTATTTATAACACTATATATATATATATATGATATATAGTATCATAACTTAACAGCCAAAAAAGAGACAATTAGTAGGCAGTTAAGTTCAGAAAATAGAATTGCTTTTCTCTCTCTCTCTCTCTCTCTCTCTCTCTCTCTCTCTCTCTCTCTCTCTCTCTCTCTCTCTCTCTCTCTCTCTCTCTCTCTCTCTCTCTATATATATATATATATATATATTGTCTCACACACATACATCTATCCAGGTGTGTGTGAGATTAAACAACCCTAACTCAATTAAAATGTCCCATGAGTTAAGTACACACTGTAATACCTAAAGTAATTCATCTAGATAAGATCTAATAGCTCACTCTATTATTGAGTGTTGAGGTTGGCTTGGAAGATCAAGGTGTGGATTCTTCAACAAAGGTTCTTGAATTGGGTGATCGTTATTTATACGAAAAGAAACAATGATATCCTGATAGGCTTCAAGAGGTATTTTCTTTCTTTCATTAGTCTAGATTTAATCTATATACATTATGATGAGATCCTTGGGCTTATGGTTTATATTAGATAAAAACTATTTTTATCGAATATTGCCTTTGCTATTATAACTTTGATATGGACCATAAAAATAAATACTTCATATCATTAGTAACTTTTATCTTTCCAGCAGCATCCATCATACGTTGAATGTACTTCTTAAGGATATTTCCTAGTTGTTGCTTGATATTTGTCAAAGAACTAACTTCCAAATCAAAATCCTTTATTGCTATGAATTATTTCTTTAACATTACTTGCAGATCCTTCTAGTTACGGACAAATCTAAGAGATAATTTTTCCCACCAGTCTTCTGCAAACTTGGACAGAATTAAAGAGAAACAAAGGCACTTTGCATCATCACTTGCCTTTTCCACTTGCATCATCACTTGCTTTTTCCACTTGCATCATTCTAGTATATTTGGACAAACGGTCCCTGGGGTCCGTTCCTCCTTCATACAACTCAATTTGTGGCATTCTGAAGTGTTCCAGCAGCTGTGCTTCTATGATTCTTTTTACACATAGTTCTGTGTCCTCGTCTTTTGAGTTAGACACAGTTCCTTTTTTCTTTTGAGAGATGCGCTCTGTGATCTTATTTAGTTTCTCAATATTACATTCCAAATGCTGAGTGGCTGCATCTTGAGACTCTCTTCCACAAATTCGATCATTAATGTGATTCTCAAGTCATCTCCGCGAGGTCTAGCTTTCTCGTTTCTAGCCTTCTCTCTCTTGACATTCAATCATGCCTGAAGATCACTTGTTGAGAGATTTCCACTTCCGTCATTTGATATTGGATGAACTTCATCCACATCATCACTCCGGCTAGTGCAATTCTCATGATCATTTTTATCTTTCTTGGCGCAAGACTCTCGTGCTTGTGCATGATAATTTTCCTTTTGCGCAGTTCTACCTCTAGATTCAATCTGGTGACCTTGCCTTAAAGCATCGGTTCCTTTATTTTTCTTAGGAGGTTGACTGGCAGGATTCGCTCTCTTTTCCCGATCACTGGGAGCAGCTTTTTTGGAGGTTTCTCCTACTTTCCCTTTCCCTTTATCCTTAGGAGGATTATGGGAGTCGGGATCTTTAGGATTTGTTTTCTCAGCAATATTATGAGGAATAGTATCATTAGGTATATTTTCGTCATGATTCTGGTTTTCTCCTCCAAATGTCGCTTTTGGCATAGCGAATTTCTCCAACATCATTTGAGAAATTCTTCTTGTGCTACCAATTTTTTCTCAGTTTCTTCTAGTTTTTTGGCCATCCTAATGATTTCAGGACTTGGTTCATGGTGCTCATCTCCCTTATTTACATCATCGTCTTCTGGATCCATGGGATCTAAATCCTTAGATTCTCTTCTTCTTCTTCTTCATCGATGGGTTCATCATGAAGGTTGGTTTCATCACGTTGATCTTTCCCTTTTTGGCGACTAGTTGCCTCCGTACGATCATCATCAAGCCTGGTTTTTAAATCAACATCATCTTGGTACTGAATACCAGATTCTGTCCAGGTGAGTACCATAATTACTGAATGTAATCTTAGAGGGTATCACTACTTTCTTCAGCTCTCAATGAAAGCACCAAAATATTTTACCAAATTTTTTAGAATACTAATTATGAATATAAAAGCTAAAGAAAATATAATTCAGAGAGAAATACATGAAGACACTCAGAGTTTTTACGTGGTTGGGGTGTTAACGAGACTTAGTACATGAGTCAATATTATTAAGTCCTTTGCTAGAAAAGCTTAAGGAATTACAATAAGTATGAGCACTCTATTCTTTGCTTAAGTATGTCATGATTTTCCAATCCTTTGCATGAAATATTCAATGAGTATTTATAGTGTTATAGAGATCATACTAGTTGCCTTTTTTTCCTTTAATGAAGAATTTACAGATAATATATTGACTTTGGGCTTATCTGGTAAATCCATCACATGAGGCGTCTTGTGTATGTTGACGAAGCTAGTTGTTCATACTGTGTCCCATATTCATGGATAATTAATGACATGTTAATTACTTGATTTCCAATTATCTAGTTTCCTTATTTAGTGAGATTATATCTTCTGTCCAAGATTTTCAAAAAATAATTCTTGATCTTGTGCGATTTGGCAAAAACAGAAAACTAGTATTGAGCTTCCAGATATACGCTAAGGACCTCTTCCAGATACACAGAGATAGTCTTTCCAAATGCTAACTAGGCTTAACAAAACCTCACCTGAACGAGTTGTATTGATGTTCTCTCAAAAGGCAGAATGGATCTTGGGCTTGGCCCAGTTTATGTTACTTGGGTCCACTAATGAGCTTTAAGCTTCTATTTGGAATCCACATGTCCCTTGTCAGAAACACGGATAACAATAACTTTAATATGTTACTCACTATTTTATTAATGGCTAAGTGATCTTAATTCTCCGTACAATACAAGTAACAACCTCGTATATGGATACAGAATTTTTCGATATTTATATATAAATTATTTAATATTAAATATTAATAATTTAACATTCAAACATATATCAAAATATTCAACTAATATTTATAATTAAAAATATTTTTACAGGTTTCTTAAGGCATAAACCCTAATAAAATAATCAAAAGAGAAATGAAATAGAAGTGCCTAACTCAAAAATACTTTGCCATTAATCAAGCATGAAGCTTGAATTTCATTTAATTACCTATGCTAAAGTGCCATATCTATGGAAGAGGAAAAGAAAAAAAAAAGATGAATTCAAATATCCAAAACTTGGATCAAGAACAGAAGGAAGAACTGTAATATGAATGTGAATGATTGCATTGACCTTTTTTCAAACTCGGCAAGTCTTGCCAAGGTAATCACAACCATCGTATACTTCTAATCCAGGTTGATCCAGTTCCTCTTTGTTAAAGCAAGCACATCTCTTGCTCATTTTACCCGTCAAGGCGATTTCTATGGGCCTCTGAACTAATCTTGGGTAGCCAACATCACACCAGACCTAAACAAAGATTTTAAACCTATGAAATCACAATGAAAATGGTTGCAAGACCAAAATGAACAGTCTATTTTATGTCTCTTTCTCAAATGAAAAATCAAATCTCTATCTTTTGTATGATTAGGTGAATAGATAAATCTGTTGTTCATGAGAATCTGAATTCTAATTTTGAGAGTTCAGTGACTTATATTATAATGTATACCTCTCCACCCTCGTCTTGACTCCATCTTGAATTGCAGCCAGGTTGCTGGGCTTCTTCAATCTTCTGTTTCTCCAAAAGCTGTGCACCTCTTGCGGCCTTTGCTTCTGCTCCTTTCAAATATTTTGTAGGATTTCCTTTGCTATCGTAGTACCGACCCACTAGCTTACCAACAAATCTGAAAAATAGGAATCAAGAACAGTTAATATCACATAGTTTCTTCAGTCAAATAATATCAATGCACTTTTAACAAAGCAGAATATCTCAAAAGAAATATGAATCGAACTCACGTGTAACTTCTAGAGTAGAAATCCCTCCAATCTACAATGCTTTTAACCTAATAAAAACAATGAGTGGATTCAAAACAACATAGTTCATACTCTGCAACTAACAGTCTAACACAACTGATTCAATATACAGAGAGACAATGGTTTGTCATAAATTATACACTACGTTTATAGAGCAAGGGGACAAAAATGAATCTCTGTAGAATCCAACAGCAATGTGGACTGAAGATGGCAAATTATTGGAAAGCCTCACACTAAGAAATTATTTGTAATTACTCCCTTCCAAAACTTCAATTCAACACAATGATACTTCATGCCTTCTCTCCTACACTAGTTCCATACTATTTATGCAAAAAAAAAAAAAAAAAAACCAGCTGTGGTTCTGTGTGAAGTTGATCAAAGTAAGATTTTATCATGGTAAAATAATGTGGCCCATGTGGCTGCTCCACCCATTGTTGAAGTAAATACACGCGGCATGAAAATATTTAATAGGGGGATCTTCAAGGCAAGAAAATGGAACAAGATAGGAGTTTCTGACCATTGTGAGAGACATTTAAAAGATATATCAGCAACCCTATGGGGAGGTATTTCATATTCGAGAAGTGTATAATATATGCAGCACTAATTCATAATCATTCACTCTTTCTTAGTTTTGCTAGTTACCCCTTTTTTTTTCTTATTTTCCATAGCCGGTGTTTGGGAGAGGACAGCTGGGTAACAGTAGAGGAGCCCTCAGTATAACCAATGAAAAAATTATTACCTCGGTGCTGGATAGACCACGTAGTGAGTCTGTGAGTCCATCTCCTGCATTAATAACAAAGAAACAAATCAAGGAAGTAATAATCAAACATCAAGATAGTGCACCAAAAGATGAAGATGCTAGTTACTAAGTGTGCTGTTTTCATCAAGCGTTGGGGCGTCTGCATCCTGTTAGATTAGGTGCAATGATCTCTAGTGGATAATATTCTTCTATTCATATATGCGTACATGTTTTAATTTTATGAAATGAATATAGGATAATGAAAAACAATAAGCAGAGGCTTGGTTAGTCCTGAGACTCTGTTATGAAGTCATATCTGAAAAAGAAAAAAAAATCTACAAAATCAGGGCTAATTTACTAATGGCCTCAAGAATATTTTACTAGTATGATTTAGAGTCTCTAGCTTTTTTGATTTCTATACCAACTTGCTACAAGACTTCTAAATCTACAGAAATAAAAAGTTGAAAACCATGACTCGAACAATAATAAAGTACACCTACAAGCATCAAACTTTTGAGGTTCACAATTAACAATAACAACTGACATTCTTACCTGAAAAGTTTCCTGAAACAAATGCACGGGAAGCATCTCTAGATTGCATCCACAGAACAAAAGGGAAAACAGCAGTCAGCATTGGAGTCAAGGCAAATTGTCACACTTGATGAAATGTAACATAGTAAAGGATTAAGTTAATAACATAAAAGTAACTTTAAAGCACTAGTCCACATATGGTAGACCATTGTCTAACAAAACAATAGTAAAGTTTCATAGTGTGCCAAACATGTATTTTGCAAACAATAACGAAACCCATCATACCTTGTAAATCACAATAGAAAGTTAGACGTTATTGAGGGATTGAAAAGAACAAACCTTCCTGCAAAATGATTGTAACCTCCTCCCTGGCCATAATGAGATTTTCCTTTTGTTACATCAAAAACAGACCTGGTTCAAAAAACTACACTGCTTTATCCACTAGGCAAATAGTCACATGCTGATTTTTACTTTCCAATTCATTGATGAAATTGAGTTTGAGAAACTCCATAAAATATGTTTCATAATGATCCAAACTTGAAAATTATGTATGACTCAATATTTCCTTCAAAAGTATGCTTTAAGGATTGAGAAAACCAAAATTTCCTGAATAATTTAGATGATTCTCGACATATTCAATGAAATCAACTACTTTTCAATGATTCTTTATTATCTTCTGTAATTCTTTACAAGGATATTATAACTTATAAGACATGATATTGAGTCTATTATTGAGTTCCCAGTTTTAAAGTTCTAACCATTGACTTGAGAGTCAGTGGACAACAGATGAAAAATAGGAGAATACATATTAAATACATACCCAAGAATTCCTAAAAGTATTGGCAACCCTTCATCAGTCCCATTGTACAAAGCTAGTTCTTGAACACTGAAGAATCTCTGTGAATCGAAAGCACACCAGTTAAGCAATGATCTATGAAGATGAACCTTTGCCTTAAATATAATATAATCGCTCCGAAGAAGTAAACACTTCATCTTATGTAGTAAAGCTTTAGATGGTTTAAATGCATTAGATTTTCAGGATCAGCTAACCAAAAAGATTTTCAAACAACTATGCTGATGTAGAGTTAGCCAATCCAATAAAATCATTTTCGAAGGTTATTCTTTTCTAGACAACAAAGTAGAATCTCTTCCATTGAAATGGAGCCAGTTTAAAACGAGAAACTCAATTCATGTTCTGCCTCCAAATTGGGAAACCCACATAGGGAAATTTATTCAAAACAAAACCCAGATGAGCTAAACAGAGACAGAATTGAAAAGCATATATATTTACAGACAGGGGAAAAAGCTTCTCTGACCTGTTGATGTTTGGGTTTAATGTAAAATGTGAGGAGGAAAGCAATGAGAGTGACAACGATTGCAACACCAATGGAATAGCATGTTGCAAAATTCTTAAAGGCCATTTGACTGCGCTATTTCTCCACTTTCAGACTTAAAAGTGCAAACATTTATCTTACATCAATAAATCTTGCTTGCTGTATCTGAAGAATTGACCTTTCCCCAGCAAGTATTGTGGAAGAAAGAAAATAAAACAAGAAATAGGATTTATCCCCATAATTATGACATTTATAGAGTTTTGCCCTTTAATTTTTATCTCCTGCAAAAATTCACCCTAAATTATAAAAAATCATCGCAAACATCCTTTGTAATTGCATTCTACTCCTTTTATTAAAATAATTTGTTAATATATTACTAACATAACTTAACATAATGTTAATCTAGTGTTCGAAAAATAATGTGATAGTTCTGAAAATTGTGAAAGTTTAAGAAATTGTCCACACTTTTAATAGGAAAAGTAAAAAAGAAGAGTTCTTTGCCATCAAAATTGATCTTGTGAAAGCCTATAATAAGCTTAGTTGGCAGTTTGTTGATCATGTGTTGAGGTGTTTTGGGGTTCTGAATAGATTCTGCAATTAGATTTCTCAATGTCTCTCAACTACCACCCTCAATCTTTGTCTTAACAGTGGCCAAATTGGTAGAATTAGGCCCTTTTGTAGTCTTCGGCAGGACGACCCTCTCTCTCCTTATCTGTTCAACTGGGTTGCAAAAATGTTATCAAGGCTTATTGAGGAGTCCCTGAGAAAAGGTGTTACAAAGGGTATTAGAATCAGTCGTGGTGGGCTAATCATTTCTCATATCTTTTTTGCAAATGATTTAATCTTGGTTGGAAAAGCTAATGTTGGGGAAGCTAAAGGTATGTGGGCTTGTCTTGAGAAATTTTATGATTGGTCTGGTCAACAAGTCAATAAACTTAAAACTTCTATTTTTATCCGTAAAAATACCTCTGAGAATATGAAGTTTGAGATTAGAATGTCCTACAGATTGGTGGTCCGAAAGGCAACATCAAATACTTAGGTCTCCCTTTATTCCAAACTAGACATAAGGATGTAAATTTTAACCTCAAACTGGATAACCCTTACTGCTAAACTGCAAGGGTGGAAAACAAAAATGCTATCTAAGGCCGATCGTGCAACTCTTATAAAATCAGTGGGTTTGGCCAAGGCTATTTATGCCATGCAAACTAAAAAGCTCTCTAATCGTTTTGTTGTAAAGATTGATGGCATGGTTTGAGATTTTTTGTGGGGTTTTGAAAAAGGAAATCATGGGATCCATTGAAGGCTTGGGACAAGCTATGTCTCCCTAAATCCCGTGGTGGCCTTGGCTTCCGAAAACAAAAGAAATGAATTAGGCCTTCTTGACTAAGTGGGGGTGGAAACTGCTTACTGGATGCCAATCTTTGTGTTGCAAGATTCTGGAAGATAAATACCTTAGAGGAAAGTATATTCTGAAGTGTAAGGCTAACATTTTGACTCTTGATTTTGGAAAAACGTGGTGAAAGCCAATGATACCCTTAGGAAGGGCGCGTGTAAAGTGATCATTGATGGTAAAGTCACGAATATTTAGGAGGATTCTTGGATACCTCTTGGTAAATACTTCTCTCTGAAGTCTAATGGTGTGCCAAATCTTGGTTACAAAAATGTGGCTGACCTGCTGATAGACATTGGAGACTAGGATATTCATAAACTTCACCACTTATTTGATAATGAAACCAGTGTTGCCATCTTAGAGGGGGGTAGACCTTCTGGTTGGGGGAAAGATCATTTGGTCTGGACTAAGGAAAGTAATGGTCGCTTCTCTTACAAGTCTGCCTACCTAATCCAAGCCCTTCAACAGTGCCCCCACTATGAGGTTGCTCCTTCCCTCTATAATAAGCTCTAGAACAGCCAAATCCTCGAGCGTCATAAAGTATGTGGTGGAGCATTTTGTTTGACGTGCTCCCAACCAGGTTGACCCTAAGAAATGATTTCATATTGTTGACAATTGCTACCCAATTTGTGGGGTTGAGGAGGAATCTCTTGAGCACCTTTTTCTCAATTTTTTCCTGGCCTATCACTTATGGCGCTCATCCCCGTGGGGTATCTTCCCTGTCTCTGACACAGGTATTGGTATGTGGGATTGGGTCAAATTTATTTGGAGCATTAAGCACAAAGGCGTGAATGCAAATGAGGTCTTCCTTTATGAATCTATTGTAATGGACACAATGTGGCGAGTTTAAAATGATAAGGTTCATAATAATAAGATGGACAGTGTGAATCATTGTATTGACTCTATTCTACACTCTTTTGCATATTACAGAGCTACCCGCATCCCTTCTCCTCCTTCAATCCACTCTATTGACTAGTGCCCCCTCCTCAAGATTGGCTCAAACTGAATTGTGACGTTAAAGTGGGGTTGGAGTATATGTACGTATTGCGGTTGTAGCTAGGAACCACCTAGGTGAGGTGATTTGGGCTACTACGGCAAAATTGGATTTTTCAAATGCACTTTGCAGTGAGGTTGTCGTTGTTTGCTTGGCATTGGAGGTAGCAAAGGAAAAAGGTTGCAAGTTTATCATTGTGGAAATCAATTCTAAGGTAGTAATCAATTCTTTTAATGGTGTAGACCCTAGGTTGAAAACTGAGAACCACTCCTTTTTTTGTAATAGAATCATTTCTTCCTTTGCTAGCTGTTTGTTATGTAGTACTTTAAGAACTGGTAATTTTATGGCCCATAATGTGGTTAAGTGGACTTTTATCCACAACTGGTTTGGTCGATTATCTATTTTTTCCATTCCTAAGAACATCTTTTGTAATGACCGCGAGGTCTAGTTTTTCTATCTAATGAACATTTATTTTTTTAAAAAAAAATCTAGCGTCCAAACAAAAAATAAATACATAAATAGCAGTCTAATGATGAATTATGAGAGTATGTATGTACATTCTTATTGCAATTATACTTGTAACTCAACCACGTATCTAAATTATTTTAAAAAATGGATATATAATTGGAGGGAGATATTTACAACGATTTACATAGTTTAAGAAAAAATTTGCAACAGAGAAAAATTTAGGAGACAAATCTCTACAAAGATCATAGTTCAGGGACAAAAAATTTATTATTCAAAATAAAATACCATTTTGATAGTCTTTGATTTTTTTTTTCTTTTTTTGGGGGGGGGGGATTATGAGAATGAATGAATGATTTGCTGCAAATTAAACAACATGTCGTTTAATTAACAATTGTGGTTTGTGCTGAAATCTCAACAAAAAAAAATGGCATATTAATTTTTTTTGAATGTAAGACAAATTCATAATTTTTTACTTTTTTTTTTCTCTTCTTTTTTACAGAATAATAAAGACAAATTCATTGTTGATGCGTTTCTTTTAACAAAATGTTGATGTGTACTATTCAGCAAAAAAAATAACTTTGATGTGTACTCAAATTTGTGTACGGAGTCCATGTCTTACAATTTGACACCTTTATATTAATTGATTTGATCGAATTATAGTATATTTCAATTAATCAAATATTAAAAAAAATCTAAACTCACCTAATTAAAAAGAAAAAAAATAAAAAATATTTAACCCACCAAATAACTTTGACGGTTTATTCAAATTAACTCTTCTAATCAATTATAATTTATATTTTATTATTATTAACTTTTAGTATCCAAAATAGTTATATTTAATATAGAATTGAAACTTACAAAAGTATGACTTAAAAATATTATAGTCTAAACTAATGTTAAAACATAAAATGAGAATATTAATGTAATCAACATTAAAATATTAAACAAATATTTTGTTGATCCTGAAAAGCGTCAATGACAATGCCGTATGATAAGCGATAGTTGTTGAACAGAGAAAAGTAAATAATTATTAACACCAAAATTTTATAGTAGTCTACCCCTTTTTTGTTGGTAATACATCTACTTGAGATCTTATTAATTGTTCAACACTTTGAGCACTCAGTCTAAGTGATAATAGCAGAGATGCTTACAATTGAATGATTTAGAGTACTTAATCTGAAGTCGGTAAAAGCTACTAGTTTTTAGAGCACATGTAACGCCCTAACTCTTAGAATCGCCACATGTGTGCTTTTATAAATTATTTTATAATAATAAACTAACAAAAAAATTTGTGATTTAATTAAAATCTTGCTAATTAATTTGAAACATAAAATTTACTGGCATAACCGTTTTGAGTTCGGGGATTCCCTTTTAAAATATTACAAAAGATGCCATTACATATTTTTTTTAACAAAATACACATTTAAGTCTAGAACATCATAAAATATGAATCCTCACAACTCGGCTCCACTTGCCGAATAAGCTGATATGTACATTCGTTGGGGAAGAACCTTGACTCATGGCTACCCAACCGTATTCTAATCTTTATCTGCACCACATAGCACTTGTGAGTTACAAGGACTTAACAAGAAAAGTAATAACATAATACCACTAATTAATGCACAAATAGTCAATCCCATCAATTTAAACTCAGATATTCACAAGTATATAAACATTCAATAATATATTAATATTTGTCTAATACAACAAGTCGTATATGTTACCTTAGAAGGTAATCAATCTCATTGTTGTCTAATAAGATAACCCTCATCCCTAATCCGACATAAAAATATAGTATTGTTGTCTTTATAAGACAACCCTATTACCTTTTCTGGAATTCATATGTCATTGTCGTTACCTAATGAGATAACCGACAAGCAAGAAACCTAACAACGGTTTCAATTTATAGCCATAACTTTTCTCACATAACAGTAATGATCGTGTCTTATAAACGATAATAATTGTATCTTATAAATGATAATAATCGTATCCGAACATGACATACTATGTAGTACAATTGTACTTTTCTTACCTTTTATTGATGTCACTTTTAGCCAACGACAGTGAGTTAAATTAAAACATTTTAAGAATAATTGAAATAACAAGTATGAATAATATTGTTAACCCAAAAACTTTTTCTGGTGACATGGACATCAATGTTTGACACATGGCATGAAGGATGACGTCGTGGAGTTGAGTAGACCCGAGTCATAGCAGTCAACCTAGGAGGGGACCCTAGCCCTACGCCCAGGTTGACTTTGGGATCTTTGGGATGGAAGTTTGAACTTCAATAACTTGAATCCAACCCACTATCTTTTAGTATTTTGTACCATGAAGACATGGAGCAACTTAATCCAATCCTCGAAAGCTGAAATTACATGAACCTACAACCCGAAAACCAATCTGGGCACCTAGGGTTTCACCCGGCACCTAGGTTGACATCCTCAAATAGGGTTTCAGTTTTTGGGACCGTCTTAGTGAAAAATAGTCAAAACTTACATTGGCACATCAAATATATATATACCACAAATATATTTGAGGCATCAGAATTAGAATCGAAGGAAGTTGACTTTTGAGCACCCAGGGCCCCGAGCACCCGGCCAACGCCTAGGTTGACAATCTGTCAATCTGGGCGCCTTCCAAGTATCAAATCAGAGATCCGTTTTTTGCATCTTCTTTGTCTTTATCAAAAATAGGGAAATAGGTCCTTTCAAAGGAAAACACAACAATTACTGGGTACAAATAACAGGGCCCAGCACCCAGGTTAATACCCTGGGGCTGGCTTTGTGCCCAGGTTGACATTTTATCAACATGGGCCATTTAAAATGGAGTTTTTCGGTTCTTTCAAGAATCTTCTTTGTTTTCAAAAAATATTACAATTCAACTATTTTTGGGGACCAAGCAGAATTTCCAAAGGAGAAAAAAGAGGACCCAATGCTCAGGTTGACACAAGGGGATGGGCCCAACACCCAGGTTAACATATTGTCAACCTGAGCTGTTTTCGATCAAGTTCAGCAAAAATTGTTCTGGGAATATTTTTTCATAATTAGAAATAAAGAAGATTAAAGTGCACTTGGGTAGAAAACCACAATCCTGAGTCCCTGGAAACAGGGCCCAGTGCCTAAGTTGATCTAGGGCTGGGCCTAGCGCCCAAGTTGACAATCAACCTGGGACATTGCTTTCAATTACTCAAATGCTGAAATCAATGCGACCATTGAATCTGGAATGGTCAAAAATGGGTAGGAGACCTCGTCCACAAGTTTAGAAGCCTTGGAAGTATCAAAAATAGAATCCCCAGAGCTCGAGAGTAAGTACCCAGTGCCCAGGTTGACAAAAGGCCTAGTGCGTTGGGTTCTGCTTATTCGAATTTGATGTTGTTTCTACGTTCCGTCTAGTTTTTCATAATTACAAAGATATATGAATTCAGAGAATTCAAATTCATAATTTTTCATTTCTCATTTCTAGCTCACCCAGAAATGAAGAGTTTTGAGTCTCTCATTTCCGCAAAATAGCAAAATCTCCAAGAATTGGTGACAAGCTTTGCCAGAACATAATAATGGACTAAGTGGTGTCAAAATATTATTTAGGCATCTTAAAGGACATCCCTTAGACGTTTTACACTTACCCAGCCTCCAGGTTGACATTAGATGTCCACCTCGGCATTGGGATGTCAACTTGGGCGTTGGATATCAACGTGGGCGCTGGGACCTAAACTGTCTTCAATCAAAAGCCATAACTCACTCAATATTAATCCGATTAATGTGATTCAACTTGTGTTTTGAAGCTATTTAAATGTTATATCAAGTCATGTCTCACAACCCAGGCGTAATTATGAAGCTATAATCGTCAAATTTCACCCTCGACAAAGTTACAAAAATAAGCTCCAGGTTACCAGTAGCAGGACCCGCCGGGCACCAAAATTTAGCTATCACCACCAGAAGCTAATTTTTCACCATTAGATCATCATAACCGGTGGAAAACAATTTATTTTTATTTTTCCCCTATTTTTGTTGGCCTCCTTCACTTATAAAAGGAGAGACCCATTAGCTTATTTTTCACATTCAGAAAACTACCCACAAGGTCAAAGCTTCTCTCTCTAGATTTTCTCTCTCTAGAATTTGGAGCTTCTGACACTTATTCTATTACTGTAATTACCATCTCGTGAAAAATAAAAACTCGAAGTAGACATAGCTCCATTATTATCGTGATATAGGTGTGAACTACTATACATTTGTTGTGTCTCTCTTATAAATATTTAACTACTTATTCATTCTCGCCAATCTAACAAGCGTGTGTGGCTTAGAAGTATAGTCTAAATTTTTGAGTCAAAAAATATAAAATAAAGAAAATACTATAATTATAGAGGTTTGACCCCTTGATGATGGTAATCGCCTACTCCACTTTAGTTGTATTGACTTGTGAGAAAATGAACAAGAAAACCTTGATCTCCCTCAAAAACTCTTAGAATAATCTATGTGTACTTTTACTCTTGAATCTACATTTATGCCTTGTGTTTTTCCTAAATGAAAATCAAGTCCTTGAATAGCGGGATTAGTTCACTTTTTATAGGGATTAATTACATCAAATTAATTTCCTAAAACCAGCAAGGAATAAAATGGGAAATTTATTTACTTTCTATAATTACAATAAGTAGAATAGGAAACTTGGTAGGTTTCATTTCTCCTTCAATACTATGAATCTATTCCATGAATTTAGGGATAGTGTCGTATCTTGCAAGCTTGAGGATATACAGGATATATCTCTTAAATTATCTAACTCGCATCCCCTAGTCAATGTATGCGAGCCACCTGCTTGATGGAAGCTGGTCGGGTGTCTTCGCATGCTCTGCTCAAATGTCCCAACTAATGTTTATGACTTCAAGTATCAATTCTCCATGCACGGCTCATTAAGAGTAGAATCCACTTTCTAGGTGAGCATTATCTTTCTCAAAATTTCAGTGGTCATTTCATATATAAGATTGACAAACCGGTCAAATCTAGGTACATCCACCATCATAGTCATATCATCATGGGCGATCTAAATAATCTTTTCTACCTTAGAAACACCACTGCTCTCATTATCATTCCTTTATAAATCATTTAGCCAAATTATATCCCCAATACTAGGATTCAATTCCTACCCTCGGACTAAGTCCTTCATTATACAAACATTCCTTTTGTAGTATTGAGTAGCTTAAACCACTTAACCTTCGTCTTCAACCCACCTGAAGTCTCAAATGGAAGTTGTCATACCTATCTGCTATCCCACCTTCAATGGTTCTGAATCTCCTCTAGAGAAAGAAGGTTCCATTCTCTGAACCATTTAAACAACCGCCTCTAATAATTATTCACATTCTATAACTCACTCGGGCACATCAAAAGAATTTAACTTATCAGAATATCATTTTGTTGCTTTCTTAATTCTCTAATCTACTTATTTCATCAATTAATTTTGTCTATAATAACATATATCTCTTTGTGTTCTAACTGACTATAAATTACTGTTTCTCTGATTATTTTTAAACTGTCGAATTTCCCTTTGAATCTCTCAAATTCACACCTGAGCATTGTACCCAATGATTTACCACTCATTAACTATTACTAATTATACTGCTCACATAACAACAATGTTAATAAGTATTTCCCTCAATTCGCAGTCAAACATATAAATCTACTACACTTTCTCAACTAGTAGAAGCTCATAGGATACTACTAATAAACTTAAAACTCATGCATTTCTAAACATATTTCTAACAACATCACATATCAACTAATCACATAACAAGTAAGTAAATAATACTTACTATTCATGAGTCGAGCTTGTCTTTACAATAAATGTACATATCCAACTAATCTTCAGGACCTTTAAAACCTTGGCTGCTCTGATACCATGTTGTATGTCCTAACCTCTAAGAATGCCACATGTGTACTTTTATAAATTAATTTATGATAATAAACTAATGGTTTAAGTAAAAATGTGATTTACTAAATATTTTGTTAATTAATATAAAATATAAAAACCATGGCATAATCACTTATAATTGGGGATCCCCTTTAACATATTATAAGACATGCTATTAGAGTATTATTACAAAAATACATTTAAAAGTAAAAAAATACAAGTCCTAACAACTCAACATAACTTGCTGGATAAGTTGAAATGTACATTTACGGGAGAAGATCCCTAACTCATGGCTCTCCAAACATTTCTTACCTAAAACCTACACCACATAGCACCCGTGTGTCATAAAGACTTAGCAAAAAAAGCAATAACAACAATCACATAAATAGCATCAATTAAATTCAAACAATCAAAATCAAACGATTGTATATTATTAATATAACTAATTCTTGATCAACACAAATATTCAATCACAATAAACACCGGTATAAAAACATTCGATAATACATAATTACTAGTCTAAATATACATCCCATATCTGTTACTTCATAAAGTAACATTTTTCGTTATTTATCTAACAAAACAACCTTAATGCCTAACCCGACATTCCAATATCCTTCTCGTTGTCTAATAAGACAACCCTAATACCTATCACTGGTATCCCAAATATTATCATCGTTGTCTAATAAGACAACCTTGATACATATCTCTAGTATTTAAATGTCACAATCATTATCTAATAAGACAACCGTAATACATATCTCTGATATCCAAATGTCCCAATCGTTGTCTAATAAGACAATCCTTATACCTATCTCTGGTATCCAAATGTCATCATCCTTGTATAATAAGACAACTTTGATATCTATCTTCAGTATCCAAATGTCATCATCCTTGTATAATAAGATAACCCTATACCTATCACTGGTATCCAAATGTCATTATCGTTATCAAACTAGACAACCGAGATACCTAGCCACCAGTATCCCTGATATGAGAAACCTAACAACAGTTTCAGTTTATAGTCATGACTTTTGATACCTAACAAATAGTTTCATATAGATACACATTCACATTTAATATTTCTAGTTGCAATTAAGTTGCACGTTAGTTGAATAATAGTTTTGCTACTACAATATCATAATATTATAAAAATAGGGTTCGAAATTATCAAATACGCAACCTGAACAGATAAACTACAATTGTTGTAATATTCATTTGTATTGAATATGTAGAATTATTGGTTATTTTGTGGTTTTATTTTAGTTGGTTCGCAATAGATTTAACTGTTACATTACAGTTTTATCGTAATTGTCTTAAAGTTGACTTCTTCTTTCCCTTCTAGCCGTCGAAGAAGAAATTTTTTTAGGCAAAGATACATTTAACTTCTTCTTTACTGGACGACGACCACCTTTAGCCACGGGAGGAGCGAACTCGAAATCATCATCGTCGATGACTGGACGTTTCCCTTTAGCCTTGTTAGCAACTGATTTATGGCCTATTTTTGAAGCTTTTTTTGGCAATGGAGATGGAGAAGTAAAACCACATGAGTAATAGCTATTATATATACGAAATGAAAGATATATAAAAAAAAAAAAAAATTGATAAAGGAGGCAGTTGGAGGAAGAAGATGGCAAAGGTTATGGCTGGGAGGTGGTTTTCATCGATTTTGAACGTGGGTTTCAAAAGGGAAACGGCTAGAAGGTGGTTTGGGCTGACATGAATGGAGATGTGTAAGTGTTATTTTAGTAAATAAAACTTATTAAAGACATAATTGTTGTCCACACTATTATGGGGGTATTTTTGTAAATAAAGTGTCAATTTGTATTTTTCATGTAAAAATTTTTTTTTTTTTTGAATATTTTTATGCTCAGTTTTTTTTTAGAAATTTTAAATTTCAAACATTTAATTTCATCTTTATTACTCATTTATTTTTGTTTGAATTAGTATAAATTTTTATCGTTTATGTATACTATTTTACTTTAATTAATACTATTTTTTAAGGCTTGATATTATATGCCACGACATTGCTTATGGTGCGCTTTGTGTGATTTGTGTGTGCGTGAGATGTAGACGCATGTGTGGTTTGAATTACATCGACCCTACTATACGTAGTAGACTCACAATAGTCACTCTTTGCTATATATTTTTTGAAATCTATTTAGTTTTTCATTTTCATTTTTAAGTTTAGTGGTTTGAGTCAAGATATTCCCTCTGGTGTTTGGTTGGTCTTTTTATTTTCTAGGGTTTTGTGGGTATTAGCGTGAATATTCTAGAGTTTCTTTTTTAGAGCGATTTTGTGTAGGTGTTAATGGTGATCACTCATCTTCTTCTTTCCCTTCTTAGTGTGAATCTGTTCCTGAAAGGAAAAAGAAAACTAAATAATGAGAGAGAGTGTGGGTTAGAAAGGTTGAGAGTATTGGTTTATCTTTGAAGAAACGTGGAAAAAAGAAAGTCAATGATGGAGATCGTGAAGTGAAAAGGGTAAAGGTAAGTGAAGATGTTTGTGATTATGATACTGAAGATCTTGAGTTGGAAGCTTTTCCCAAAATCAAGGTATATGTGTATTTACTTGTTTGGGTTTTCTTTATTTTTTGATATAATATATTATTGATATTTGGGTTTCATTTTTGTATGATTATTTGTTTCTGGTTTCTATTTTTTTTTTATTTTAGTTATGAATTTTTTATTTTTTTTCTAAGATTATCATGTTTTTGCCTTTTTGTATCAATTATTTACTATTTATTTTATTTTTATTTTTGGTTGAATTATTTTTTTTAAGTTTTCCTTTCTGGTTTTTAGTGAATTTTAGACAGTGTTTTTAAAATTAATAATTATTGACTTACAAATCTAGACTAGACTTCTAAGTCACACCCACTCGCTAGATTGACGAGAATAAAAAAGTAGTTAAGTAATTATAAGAGAGATACAACAAATTTATAGTAGTTCACTCCCGGTATCTCGACAGTAATAAACCTACGTCTACTTTGGGTTTTTATTACTCACGAGATGGTAATTACAGAAAAGACTAAGGTGGCGTTTGGTTGGAGGTAATGAAATAGAATGGAATATAAAGAAAACAATTTTCATTCTATTCTTTTGTTTGGTTGCATATTAAAGTATTAGAATGTCATTCTAATGGAATGGTCTTTCCATCATTTTGGTGAAATGACTATTTCATTTTAAAATAGAAGAAAAGACCATTCCAATGCATGATGAGAAAAAATTCAATAATTTTTTTTATCAATTTTTTTATGTATTTTAAATTTTATTTTATTCCATTCCTATTCTTGTTGCCATTCCCATTACTATTCATATGTTTTCATTCCTCTCAACTAAATGCGACCTAAGTGTAAGAAGCTCCAATTTCTAGAGAGAAAAGCTCTGACCTTGTGAGTAGTTTTCTGAATTAAAAAATGAGCTTATGGAGCTCTCCTTTTATAGGTGAAGGAAGCCCAAAAAAATAGGAAAAATACAAATCGGATGTTTACGACAATAGATGATAATCTAACGGTAAAAATTGGCTCTTGATGGTGATAGTCATTTTTTGGAGCCTGGCAGGTCCTACTGTGGGTAACTTGCATCTTATTTTTGTAACTCCCTTGGGGTGAAATTTGACGATGATAGCTTTAAAATTATAAGTGAAGTGAGAGCCATAACTTGATATAGCATTCAATTAGCTTTGAATCGCCACATGTGTGCTTTTATAAATTATTTTATAATAATAAACTAACAAAAAAATTTGTGATTTAATTAAAATCTTGCTAATTAATTTGAAACATAAAATTTACTGGCATAACCGTTTTGAGTTCGGGGATTCCCTTTTAAAATATTACAAAAGATGCCATTACATATTTTTTTTAACAAAATACACATTTAAGTCTAGAACATCATAAAATATGAATCCTCACAACTCGGCTCCACTTGCCGAATAAGCTGATATGTACATTCGTTGGGGAAGAACCTTGACTCATGGCTACCCAACCGTATTCTAATCTTTATCTGCACCACATAGCACTTGTGAGTTACAAGGACTTAACAAGAAAAGTAATAACATAATACCACTAATTAATGCACAAATAGTCAATCCCATCAATTTAAACTCAGATATTCACAAGTATATAAACATTCAATAATATATTAATATTTGTCTAATACAACAAGTCGTATATGTTACCTTAGAAGGTAATCAATCTCATTGTTGTCTAATAAGATAACCCTCATCCCTAATCCGACATAAAAATATAGTATTGTTGTCTTTATAAGACAACCCTATTACCTTTTCTGGAATTCATATGTCATTGTCGTTACCTAATGAGATAACCGACAAGCAAGAAACCTAACAACGGTTTCAATTTATAGCCATAACTTTTCTCACATAACAGTAATGATCGTGTCTTATAAACGATAATAATTGTATCTTATAAATGATAATAATCGTATCCGAACATGACATACTATGTAGTACAATTGTACTTTTCTTACCTTTTATTGATGTCACTTTTAGCCAACGACAGTGAGTTAAATTAAAACATTTTAAGAATAATTGAAATAACAAGTATGAATAATATTGTTAACCCAAAAACTTTTTCTGGTGACATGGACATCAATGTTTGACACATGGCATGAAGGATGACGTCGTGGAGTTGAGTAGACCCGAGTCATAGCAGTCAACCTAGGAGGGGACCCTAGCCCTACGCCCAGGTTGACTTTGGGATCTTTGGGATGGAAGTTTGAACTTCAATAACTTGAATCCAACCCACTATCTTTTAGTATTTTGTACCATGAAGACATGGAGCAACTTAATCCAATCCTCGAAAGCTGAAATTACATGAACCTACAACCCGAAAACCAATCTGGGCACCTAGGGTTTCACCCGGCACCTAGGTTGACATCCTCAAATAGGGTTTCAGTTTTTGGGACCGTCTTAGTGAAAAATAGTCAAAACTTACATTGGCACATCAAATATATATATACCACAAATATATTTGAGGCATCAGAATTAGAATCGAAGGAAGTTGACTTTTGAGCACCCAGGGCCCCGAGCACCCGGCCAACGCCTAGGTTGACAATCTGTCAATCTGGGCGCCTTCCAAGTATCAAATCAGAGATCCGTTTTTTGCATCTTCTTTGTCTTTATCAAAAATAGGGAAATAGGTCCTTTCAAAGGAAAACACAACAATTACTGGGTACAAATAACAGGGCCCAGCACCCAGGTTAATACCCTGGGGCTGGCTTTGTGCCCAGGTTGACATTTTATCAACATGGGCCATTTAAAATGGAGTTTTTCGGTTCTTTCAAGAATCTTCTTTGTTTTCAAAAAATATTACAATTCAACTATTTTTGGGGACCAAGCAGAATTTCCAAAGGAGAAAAAAGAGGACCCAATGCTCAGGTTGACACAAGGGGATGGGCCCAACACCCAGGTTAACATATTGTCAACCTGAGCTGTTTTCGATCAAGTTCAGCAAAAATTGTTCTGGGAATATTTTTTCATAATTAGAAATAAAGAAGATTAAAGTGCACTTGGGTAGAAAACCACAATCCTGAGTCCCTGGAAACAGGGCCCAGTGCCTAAGTTGATCTGTGGCGGGCCTAGCGCCCAAGTTGACAATCAACACAGGACATTGCTTTCAATTACTCAAATGCTGAAATCAATGCGACCATTGAATCTGGAATGGTCAAAAATGGGTAGGAGACCTCGTCCACAAGTTTAGAAGCCTTGGAAGTATCAAAAATAGAATCCCCAGAGCTCGAGAGTAAGTACCCAGTGCCCAGGTTGACAAAAGGCCTAGTGCGTTGGGTTCTGCTTATTCGAATTTGATGTTGTTTCTACGTTCCGTCTAGTTTTTCATAATTACAAAGATATATGAATTCAGAGAATTCAAATTCATAATTTTTCATTTCTCATTTCTAGCTCACCCAGAAATGAAGAGTTTTGAGTCTCTCATTTCCGCAAAATAGCAAAATCTCCAAGAATTGGTGACAAGCTTTGCCAGAACATAATAATGGACTAAGTGGTGTCAAAATATTATTTAGGCATCTTAAAGGACATCCCTTAGACGTTTTACACTTACCCAGCCTCCAGGTTGACATTAGATGTCCACCTCGGCATTGGGATGTCAACTTGGGCGTTGGATATCAACGTGGGCGCTGGGACCTAAACTGTCTTCAATCAAAAGCCATAACTCACTCAATATTAATCCGATTAATGTGATTCAACTTGTGTTTTGAAGCTATTTAAATGTTATATCAAGTCATGTCTCACAACCCAGGCGTAATTATGAAGCTATAATCGTCAAATTTCACCCTCGACAAAGTTACAAAAATAAGCTCCAGGTTACCAGTAGCAGGACCCGCCGGGCACCAAAATTTAGCTATCACCACCAGAAGCTAATTTTTCACCATTAGATCATCATAACCGGTGGAAAACAATTTATTTTTATTTTTCCCCTATTTTTGTTGGCCTCCTTCACTTATAAAAGGAGAGACCCATTAGCTTATTTTTCACATTCAGAAAACTACCCACAAGGTCAAAGCTTCTCTCTCTAGATTTTCTCTCTCTAGAATTTGGAGCTTCTGACACTTATTCTATTACTGTAATTACCATCTCGTGAAAAATAAAAACTCGAAGTAGACATAGCTCCATTATTATCGTGATATAGGTGTGAACTACTATACATTTGTTGTGTCTCTCTTATAAATATTTAACTACTTATTCATTCTCGCCAATCTAACAAGCGTGTGTGGCTTAGAAGTATAGTCTAAATTTTTGAGTCAAAAAATATAAAATAAAGAAAATACTATAATTATAGAGGTTTGACCCCTTGATGATGGTAATCGCCTACTCCACTTTAGTTGTATTGACTTGTGAGAAAATGAACAAGAAAACCTTGATCTCCCTCAAAAACTCTTAGAATAATCTATGTGTACTTTTACTCTTGAATCTACATTTATGCCTTGTGTTTTTCCTAAATGAAAATCAAGTCCTTGAATAGCGGGATTAGTTCACTTTTTATAGGGATTAATTACATCAAATTAATTTCCTAAAACCAGCAAGGAATAAAATGGGAAATTTATTTACTTTCTATAATTACAATAAGTAGAATAGGAAACTTGGTAGGTTTCATTTCTCCTTCAATACTATGAATCTATTCCATGAATTTAGGGATAGTGTCGTATCTTGCAAGCTTGAGGATATACAGGATATATCTCTTAAATTATCTAACTCGCATCCCCTAGTCAATGTATGCGAGCCACCTGCTTGATGGAAGCTGGTCGGGTGTCTTCGCATGCTCTGCTCAAATGTCCCAACTAATGTTTATGACTTCAAGTATCAATTCTCCATGCACGGCTCATTAAGAGTAGAATCCACTTTCTAGGTGAGCATTATCTTTCTCAAAATTTCAGTGGTCATTTCATATATAAGATTGACAAACCGGTCAAATCTAGGTACATCCACCATCATAGTCATATCATCATGGGCGATCTAAATAATCTTTTCTACCTTAGAAACACCACTGCTCTCATTATCATTCCTTTATAAATCATTTAGCCAAATTATATCCCCAATACTAGGATTCAATTCCTACCCTCGGACTAAGTCCTTCATTATACAAACATTCCTTTTGTAGTATTGAGTAGCTTAAACCACTTAACCTTCGTCTTCAACCCACCTGAAGTCTCAAATGGAAGTTGTCATACCTATCTGCTATCCCACCTTCAATGGTTCTGAATCTCCTCTAGAGAAAGAAGGTTCCATTCTCTGAACCATTTAAACAACCGCCTCTAATAATTATTCACATTCTATAACTCACTCGGGCACATCAAAAGAATTTAACTTATCAGAATATCATTTTGTTGCTTTCTTAATTCTCTAATCTACTTATTTCATCAATTAATTTTGTCTATAATAACATATATCTCTTTGTGTTCTAACTGACTATAAATTACTGTTTCTCTGATTATTTTTAAACTGTCGAATTTCCCTTTGAATCTCTCAAATTCACACCTGAGCATTGTACCCAATGATTTACCACTCATTAACTATTACTAATTATACTGCTCACATAACAACAATGTTAATAAGTATTTCCCTCAATTCGCAGTCAAACATATAAATCTACTACACTTTCTCAACTAGTAGAAGCTCATAGGATACTACTAATAAACTTAAAACTCATGCATTTCTAAACATATTTCTAACAACATCACATATCAACTAATCACATAACAAGTAAGTAAATAATACTTACTATTCATGAGTCGAGCTTGTCTTTACAATAAATGTACATATCCAACTAATCTTCAGGACCTTTAAAACCTTGGCTGCTCTGATACCATGTTGTATGTCCTAACCTCTAAGAATGCCACATGTGTACTTTTATAAATTAATTTATGATAATAAACTAATGGTTTAAGTAAAAATGTGATTTACTAAATATTTTGTTAATTAATATAAAATATAAAAACCATGGCATAATCACTTATAATTGGGGATCCCCTTTAACATATTATAAGACATGCTATTAGAGTATTATTACAAAAATACATTTAAAAGTAAAAAAATACAAGTCCTAACAACTCAACATAACTTGCTGGATAAGTTGAAATGTACATTTACGGGAGAAGATCCCTAACTCATGGCTCTCCAAACATTTCTTACCTAAAACCTACACCACATAGCACCCGTGTGTCATAAAGACTTAGCAAAAAAAGCAATAACAACAATCACATAAATAGCATCAATTAAATTCAAACAATCAAAATCAAACGATTGTATATTATTAATATAACTAATTCTTGATCAACACAAATATTCAATCACAATAAACACCGGTATAAAAACATTCGATAATACATAATTACTAGTCTAAATATACATCCCATATCTGTTACTTCATAAAGTAACATTTTTCGTTATTTATCTAACAAAACAACCTTAATGCCTAACCCGACATTCCAATATCCTTCTCGTTGTCTAATAAGACAACCCTAATACCTATCACTGGTATCCCAAATATTATCATCGTTGTCTAATAAGACAACCTTGATACATATCTCTAGTATTTAAATGTCACAATCATTATCTAATAAGACAACCGTAATACATATCTCTGATATCCAAATGTCCCAATCGTTGTCTAATAAGACAATCCTTATACCTATCTCTGGTATCCAAATGTCATCATCCTTGTATAATAAGACAACTTTGATATCTATCTTCAGTATCCAAATGTCATCATCCTTGTATAATAAGATAACCCTATACCTATCACTGGTATCCAAATGTCATTATCGTTATCAAACTAGACAACCGAGATACCTAGCCACCAGTATCCCTGATATGAGAAACCTAACAACAGTTTCAGTTTATAGTCATGACTTTTGATACCTAATCTTTTGGTATCCAAATATCATTATCTTACAAGATAACCTTTTCATCACTGCCAAATAAGACAACCCTTTTTGTTTTTTTATTAGTAGTAAAAGTCGTACCTTTACCTCGATAACAATCAATTCACACAAATGGTAGTAACCGTTTTTTAACATAACATGCTATGTCGTACAAAAATACTTTTCTAACCTTTAATCCAGATTCAAGCATACCAGCCAACCTAAGTGGAGCAATGCCCGAAGATCCCGGCCCTATGTCACAATAATAGTAAATCGATAAGTGTCTATTTTAAAACACTGCCTAAGACCCGCATAAATAATCTAAGGTTTTTTACCAAATCTTGTGGTAAAAACACCCTAAAACAAAATATATAATTCGACTCTAATTATGTATCATGTTGTAGAGTTCTTCACAAGCTTTAAAACAATATAAAAAAATTGTCTAAAATAGACACACGAGTGAAAAGTTATGGCCAAAATATGAAATTCGGTGTTTCCCAAAAACTGACCAAACGGAATTCCGGTTGGTACCATCTGGAATTCTGATTCTGTACAATTTTAAACATGATTTTTACTCAACTTAAAATCCTCCAAACTTAAGAAATTGTTTCTAAACTTCACAAAAAAGTTATATAACATCATTATAGCATTCTCCACGTGATAAATTAAAAATTATGCCCCAACATGAAAGATGCCATGAGAGCTCAAGCTTTGAGTTCAAAATCTCAAGCATGACTCTCATCTTCACTACAAAAGCAATCTATCAAAAGAACATCAAGAACACTCCCATTCCAACCCAGAAACAAGGCCAAAACCTTACTAATCCCACAGCAGCTACAACATAAAAGTTCACCCACCAAAACCTATAGTTTTCATGAAAAGCAAAAGAAGGAAGGCTAGAAACATTACCTTATGCTTTTCCCTTCCCTAACTTGGTTCAACTCTAAGAAGATTGATGGCTAAAGATGGTGAAAAAATTTCAGAGGGAAGCTTAGGTTCCTTGGATCTCTTTCTTGGCCGAAAGAAGAAGAGAAGAAGGAGAAAAGTGAGACTTTGGTTTTGACTTTCTTATGCTTATTATCTAACTTCTAACTTATAATACTAATTCTATCAGCTTCTAACTTAAAAAAAAAAAAAAGAAAAAGAAATTAAAAGAATTAATTTAAATAAGCAAAATGACTATTTTGCTCTTTCTTAGCCCTTAAAAAAACTCTAACCCTAAGGCATTTTGGTCAACACCGAATACCCCAAAATACCCTGGTAATTCAAAAACTAACTTATCTTAACTGTCCTACTAAAATTACTAATTAAAACTATTGTGATATTTTTGGCATCCGATCAAGTCTCTAAGATCGCCTAACCTAAAAATATTTTTATTCCACGAATAACATACATCACTCATATATTCCAATAAAATCTTTGTAATTAATAAATTAAGCTTATTTATCCACTTAAAGAAAAAAATTAATTCCCGCTGAATTAGATTAGTAAAATCATAATCTTACTCATTATACCCTTAATACACCTATAACTTCATATTTTATAAAATATGCTCTAATTAATCATAATTAGATTTTTGGGATATTACATTGACTGAACGTCCATTATTTACTAGGATTTGGATACTCTTTTATTGACGACTTGAGCCTCAATCACCAATGGGTCGTTGTGGGGAAAGCGAACATGTCTCACATCTACTTCTGTGAATGTGATTGGAAAATTCAACATTTGAGGCTATTGTGCTGGTGTTTGTTCTAGTTCACACATTTCCCCTTCCTGCTCAAGCTCATTGAGATATCTTTTTTGTGCGTTTCTTGTACTTTCAGCAATATGTGTTGCCTTCGGATATCATGGAAATGTGACCATTGACTAACGGTGGAGTAGCCCTTGGTGGGTAAGGATTTCTTGGTGTTGGAGCACGAACATTTTTGAGTGGTCGAACATTTAGGACCGCCTAACGGGCCTGGATTCTTGGAGCTTGATGGTAACACACTCTCAGAGGAGGGTTTATATCTCCTTGCTATATGGGAATGACCAATTGTCCTTGAGCCAGCGTTGGTCTTGCGTAAATGATTGGAATCCTCACCCACTCATGCAGGAGCCCATTTTGATGAGGTTTTCCATCTCATCTTTCAGGTATCCACACTCGTTGGTGGTATGTCCAATATCGTTGTGGGATTCACATCTCTTACAAGGATATTTCTTATGCATGCCCCCCCTGTACAATGGTGAGAGCTTCCGGTAGTGAACTGAGTTGCACATAACCTTGCAGATATTCTTTCTTGAGTTAATAAAATTAGTATACTTAGTATACTGGGGCTCGTATCCTTTTCTTACTTTTTTCAAAGCCTCGCTCCGGGCTTGACTTTTTCCATTCATCTTATTCAATGACTGGATTAATCCTGCCTCTAAAACTTCCATTTGTTTGTTTGCCTGCGTTTATTTGGGAGCATCACTGTATTCGGTCTGTGCTATTTTAAAATTGGAAAACTCATTTGCGGAAGTGCATACCCTGGGGTAGCGGGTTTGTAAATGGTTGAAGTTTTGTACTGGGTTCCAAAAGGGACTATAAACAAAACCAGTAGTTATGGCGCAGGCATGTAATTTCTAACATTGAGCGATGACACTAGAGCCACTCCAAAAACTCTGGTACATGGTTCCTCTAAACTAATGAAGCCTTGGGCCCTTGTCAAGAAATCTGACAGTGTGTCGAACCTTTGTGTTTGCAATTTATTCCAGAATAAAGACCCTGCTGCAATCCCTAACTGTAGGGCCACAAACTTCATATCATCATTCACTTTGGTCTTAGCCACTGCCTCTATTATTCATTTAATGTAAGCCTTGAGGATCTCTCTGGGTTGCTATTTGATGATGGTCAGTGAGCTGACCTCCATATCAAAGTCTTCTGCAGCAATGAACTGCTTTTAGAATACAAATTGTAAGTATTTCCAAATTCGAATGAAATCGGATGGTAATCTCTTCCACTAGTCTTTGGCGGACTTAGATAATGTCAAAGAGAAACATGGATAATGCACATCATCACTGACTTGCGCTACCTGCATCAGCCTATTATATTTGTAAAAGTGGGCCCTAGAGTCCATTTTGCCCTCACACAATTCCATTTGAGGCATTTGGATGTTCTTCAGCAGTGTTGCCTAGATGATTTTTCTGACGCATGGTTCCACCTCCTCGTCTTCCGAGTCAGATGCGGATCCAATTTTTTTTCTAGGCCAATCAATTTGTTAGTTTTCTCAATGTGGCTATTTGATCCTCTAGCAGTCTTGTGTGATCGATTGGGAGCTCTCGTCCGTAGATTATATCATTGATACTATTTCTCAAATTGCCTCCGCAAGACCTTACTTTCTCACCTTTCGCTTTTTCCTTTTTTTTTTTCATTCAGGCAAGCCCAGATGTTCGTGGTGGACATGTTGTCCTCTGGATCTAGGCTCTCCACCCAAACTGAATGTTGGGACTATGTACCTTAGCACCTGACCCATTGTTCCATACGACTCTGCCTTACGGGCCAATCAGGTGGCCCAACCCTGGGGCATGAGCATCCATTTCTCTCTGTTGGGATTGGCAGGCTGTGGTTTTGTGTTTTGTGGTATGTTATTTACAGGTTTTTACGGAGGGGACCAATGGTGCCTTTTCCTTTATCTTTTGTTGGGGCAAACGACCCAGCTTCAGGGTTATTAATTGGTGGAATGGGGAAATTTTCCTCTAGGAATTTAGCCTATAACTATGCAAGAGTTTCTTGCAATTTTCTAGAAAATTCCTCCTGGTTTGCCAGCCTTTTCTATGTATCAGTGAGTTTTTACCCCAGATGTATCATTTCGGGACCAAGCTCGTAGTACTCTTCTTCGTATTCTTTGCTATAATTTTCATTATGACCATCTTTCGGGTCATCTCCATGATCCTCCTGCTCATCTTGGTCAATAGAGTCATCAAGGTGTTGTTCCCCATGACATGGGTCTTTTGAATGAGGATGAGTGCCTACCTCCGATGTTTCCCTGTCCCCCACGACAAATACTTGAACAATTGCTTACGGGAGTTGGTTTTCATTGTCGTTAGCAGCATTTTCCTTGCCATCCCTAGCACCATCTCGAGCAGGGTCTCGTGTAGGTGGTTTGACCACTTCTTTTTGGGTTGCAACCATCATTCTAGATGATAACTTTAGCAATTCTTTCCTCAACTGTCAATGAAAGCACCAAAATTTTTACTGAGATTTTTGAAAACTAATTATAAAATAAACAAGCTTAAGAAAGAAGTAAATTAGAGAAGAAGAGATTAAGATTTTTGCCCGGTTCGAGTGTTAATGAACTCGGTCCACGAGTCAATATTATTGAGCTAGAAAAGCTTCAAATTATTTCTTACAAGTGTTTATGCTCTAGTTGAAGAACCCTAATTCTCAAATCTTCTCCCAAGAAATCAATTTTCAACCCTTTGTATGAAGGGATACTGTTCTACTTATACGGAAGGACCCAGTATGGGCATACCTGGACCCAGTATGGTTTTTATGGATCAATTATATAGGCCATCTGATGGGGTAAAATACAATAGTTATTGACTTTGGGCCACTTTAGTGAGGCCCAATTCACGAAGCGAGATCTATTCGTTCAAGCAGATAAAGATGTCAGGTGTCGTGTGTTACATGCTCTACCAGTATGACACAAAGGACATGTTCTAACATTGTGGGACCTCGTGTTTGGAGGGTTTCGAGTAAGGGAGGTCCAGATGCTACATAAATGACCCTTCAATTACCCGATCTCGAATTTTCTCATGAAAGTATCTAAACTTGTCTTGATAGACTCTTCGCTTATGGGTCGAATGGCCTTTTTCAAATTAAGGAGATCTGGCCTTGGCAGGTCAACGAGTTGTGCTCATGTCCAAATTAGGGCTATAGCGTGACTTGGTCATCTAGGTGAATAGTATACGAGATTGAATCCAAGTTTGAGCCAACCTTAGCTGGCATTTGGGCTTTGAATTGTACAAGTCATTATTCCGGATAACAATATGAATTAGTTATAATGAGTTTGGCCAATTAGAAGTTGACAGTTGACAGTTGACGATCTATGTGGTAGTTAATGCCAAGTACCTACGACTGTCAAGAAAGTGTGGCAAAAGATATTTTTATTGTCAAAAAAATAATTTAGACATTTAATTGCTACAAAATGTAAAACTTAGGTATTTTTTTTATGGTATATTACTCTTAAATAAATTCATTTTAAAGTAGTTTTGAAATATCGAACATGACCCAATAAATTATTGCCATATAAATTCTCAGGATTTTTACAAGATTATCCTAAATTATATATTTTATTTATAAAAATACGATAAGATATATATATAAACTTTTATATAGTTTATGTTTTGTTTTTTTTTTTCATTTTTACTGTAATGTTTTGAGAAAAGAAGAAGAAGAAGAAGAAGAGAGAGAGAGAGAGAGAGAGAGAGAGAGAGAGAGAGAGAGAGAGAGAGAGAGAGAGAGAGAGAGAGAGAGAGAGAGAGAGAGAGGGGGGAGAACGTGGCTAGGATTTTCAGAGATTGAATATTCCGGGGATGGTGTTCGCCTAAGCTCACGGCACAGAGCAACGAGAGTAGACTGTAAGCTGAGAAAGAGAAACAGAAAGAGAGCTAGGGCCTCCATCAACAATCTGCCATTGTTACCGGTTGGAGAAATGGAGGTCCATTTGACTTGAATTTTTGCATCTTTACTTATGAAGAAATATAATATATATATATATATTGAATGACTTATTTATTCTTTCTCTGATAATGGTAGGAGTGAACAAAGAGGTTGACTTATATATGTGTGTCTACAAACACATATTATTGACTCTTTTACATGTGTCTACAAACACATACATATATAATTTTTTTGAAATTTTAGATCCAAAAGATGAATGGGTCTTTTTGTTTGCCTTTTAAATTATCTTTGTTTTTATAATCTTTTATTGGTTACTTTGATTGGGTGATTAAAATTATGTTTTAGTTATAGCTTAAAATATATTGGAATATGCTTATATATAATGTATTTGTTAAAATGCTTGTTAGAACCAATTTAAAATTAACATACCTATTAACATATATACATATATATCATGCTAATTTTTTAAAAATATTTTAGAGTTGCCATGAAAAAAAAAAAATGATTATATATGCTTGTTACTAGATCCATGTGTTTTGGGGTTGATTTCTAATTGAGTAATTTTTGTAATACAATTAGTTAATATTTAGATGATTTGTAGTTGTTTAAGTTTTTTTTTTTCTTTTTTAATTTTATGGAGATTGTATCAATGTTGTTTTTAAGTTGCTTTTGTCTTGGGTACGTAATGTATTCATGTTTGGTTGATTTGTACATTAATTAGAATTGTATTTTAATTATTTATTTGTTCCTATTTAATTGTACAATTGGTAAAATATTAAATAAAATTATCCTAAATGAGTATATGTGTAATTTTATTTTTGGTACATATATTTTTAAGTTGATGTACAAGTGATTTATAGTTGTTTTTAAGTTTATTTTATTTTTCAACAAAAGAAAACATTTTTTTTTGAGGTTATTATTTAGTTGTCCAAATAAAAAAAAAATAAGTTTCTATTTATTTTGATGGATATATATATTTTTGAGTTGGTGTACACGCGTTTTGTTGTTCCTTTTAATATATATTTTTTTAAGATTATTGATATTTCTTCTTTGAGTTGATGCAATGTGTCATTCTATTTAAAGTGTATAGTAAAGTGAGGTTGTGTTTGAGTTGTTTTTTTTTTACTGTTATTAAGTTGTTTAACTAAGTTAAAAATGATTATGTATTTAGTATTTTATGGACGTGTATATTTATAAGTTGGTATTGAAGTATTTTATAGTGAGTGAATGCTTTTAAATTTACTTTACAAATTACAAGTGTTTTTTTCTTTGGGTTAATGCAATCTGTAGAATTATTTTATGATGCCTATTTATTTGGCATATTACAGTACAATTGTTATATAATTATTTTTTTTTTGTTATCTAATTGTGTTAAAAAAAATGAATGTCTAAACATATTTAGTTTATCATGGACACATATATATTAAGAATGTTGTTTTATTATTTTTTTTAAGATTATTTGTGTTTTTTTTCAAGTTAACACAGTGTGTTGATGCCTAATAACTTTTTATATTAAAATAGAATTGTTATCTGCGCGTTGTTATTTAGTTGTTCAACCAGGTAAAAACTGAGTATGTGTTTTATTTTTCATAGATACATATTTTTTTTGAGTTAATGCACTAGTATTTTGTAGGTTTTTTTTCGAGATAATTTATGTGTTGTTTTTGAGTTTCTTTTGAGTTGATAAAATTTGTTGATGCCTAATAAATTTCAATCTTAAGATAAAGTTGTTATCCATTTATATTAAAGTGGGGTTGTTATCAAATTATTTATAACTACATATTTTTTTTTTGTTATATAGTCTATGTTTTAGTTTTTATGGTACATATTTTTTGAGTTTACATACAAGTATTTTGTAGTTATTTTTACTTTCCAAGTTAATTTTGAGTTTATGTGTCTTTATTTTTATGCATAATTATTTTTAAGTTGATTTTAAGTTTATGTGCCGTGATTTTTATGTATTATTATTTTTAAATTGATTTGGGTTTAAGTACATTTATTTTTATACTAGGTGATTGTTACGTGCCAAGCCACGTAGTGTTAGTTTTATTTAATATTTTAGTTTTTTATTTTAATTAATAATTAAAATAGTATAATTATTTGAACGATTTGTTTTATAAAAATAAAATATGTGTCAGTATATTTAGTAAGTAAAACATAATTGTGTTATAATAATGTATGTTATTAATAGTAAAATGTACATTAGTCTTCTAATTGGAAAAAAGTTCTATTATCTCATTTCATATCTAATAATAGCTACACAACTATATATTTATAGACTTTCACATTCTTTGCAAATTACTAATAAGCACCAATAATATTTTCATATTCTAATATTTTTCAACCTTCTCCTCTTGGTGGTAAAATTAAAAATAAAACTAAAAATAAGCACAAACATATAAGGTAAATACTAATTACAGCCTATTTCATCTTTTTTATTATTATTTTTTTAAGCCCAAGCCCAAAAATTTCTAAGCCAACACAATCAATCTTCTTTTATATTATCTTTTCTAGATATTTTATCTATATTTTTCTTTTTTAAAAAATAAATAAAAAAATTATTAATATTCTCCCAAGATAGGTTTGTTAGAGAGATATGTGGCTAACACGATTTTTTTAATTTAAAAAGAGATTATTAATATTTAAAAGATTGTTTATTTAAAAGATTGTTTAATTTTTTGGGTTTAATTATTAGGTTTATTTTTTAACGGGAGATCAAACCTAATCGTTAAATTTAACAGAATATTCTTTTATTTTTAAGTATATTCTGTTAAACCAAGAATGTTAAACCAAGAAATGCCGTTAGATAGACACTTTTAATATATAAAGATATAATTAGTTTTAAATTAGTTTTGGTTGTTTTTAAGTTTTTATTTCGTTGCTAATTAGTTGCTGTTGCATTGAGAAAAAAAGTCCAACACGCTCCAGTGCACTTTGTCCAAAATTGACACGTGGCAGCCACTGGCACATTCTGACGCTGTAATATTGCGTGCGTCAACGAACTTTGATGGTTTTGTCCCCTCCCTTGCATAGTCTACTTGTGTATATTACTTTCTCCTTTCGCAAGTGGGCTTTGTCTCCAACCGTATATTTGTAAATAAAAAACTTTGTAAATTGTATTTTTGAAATCAATAAATAGCATAAATGTTTATTTTGTATATATATTTGTAAATAAAAAACTTTGTAAATTGTATTTTTAAAATCAATAAATAGCATACATGTTTATTTTTTCCTTATAATTGTATTAATGTTAATTTTGGATAGTATTAGCTTAATTTAGAAAAAATCCCTAAATTCACATTGGTATTTGACATATCTACTTGGTATTCAAAAAGGTTAGAACTGTCTTGCTGTATGCTTAAACAAAATACTAATGGAAGATATTATTATTGCTACTCTTTTTTATTAAAGATTATATAAGTAATAATTGTAAATGATAAAAAAAAAAACTTTACACAAATATTTTATATAATTTTGAAATTTTATACCATTGTACTAATTCAAAATTAAAATAATTAACTATGTGATATGGTGGTGCATGCAGGTTGAATAACAATTACAAAAAATTTAACCGCAAACCATACTTCATCTCGTGATTTGAGAAAAAAAAAAAAAGAAGAAGCAATCTACAATTGCATTATAAATTTATCAAACCTTATATTTTGTGTAGTGGGAGTGGTTTATACGATTTGATAAACAATTAATAATTAATCCTTAATTTCTACAATTATTTATGACAAATGAAATGACCCTCATTTAGATCATCGTATATAAGTCCAAACAGCTAATATTGTGCATTCGATGTTGTCATAGTTTTACATTTTTTACATCGCATTCGTCACTCTTAGCAAAATGCATGCAATCATTAAACATATGCTCCTAATGTGGTCGAGTGTTGGTGGTGACTTTCTTTTATAATAAGTTAACAACTATACACCGTTGGTTTTTCATAACAATTTTCTAGGAACCTCTCTAAATTTCTCCAAGAAAAATATATATATGTACAGCTTGCAGTGGCGTACGTTGATTCACTATATATCCCTTTTCTAATTTTGCTTCTTCTTTCAACTTACTCCTCAATTACGTTCGCGGTTGCGCCTACTTAATTAACCATTGCGCTCCATATTCAAAGTCGGCATGACACGTGTCCCCGATAAATTTGAGCATTCATAATAAATTTAAGTGACTCCCAATTTCTTTAATTACAGACTGAAATTGTTAAGTTATTCACTTCAGTTTTACTTCCCATGTAAAAACAAAGACGCCTTAATTTAAATTTTAATCACGTGAGCTGACCATTACTCAATAAAAATAAAAAACATGAGTGCGAATATTATGGTGTGCTCCCCAAGTCGAGGACGGCGATGAAGAATAGAGCTTCGAATATCTTCTATGACTGACACGTGTTCGACTCATAACAAAACTGGGCCCACACGTAAAGACATCCACGTCATCACATGAGGTTAAGTTAGTTTGTTCAATACTGAAAGTTTCAAGATTTAAACAATCAAACCCAACCTTCCCAAGAAAAGGCAAAAAGTAGTGCCACCGTCAAGTCCAAATAGCTATAATATACCGCGAATCTTCTTCTTCTTCTCTTTCGTTCCTTCCACACATATAAATACTCCACTCTAAACCTCCCCAAACTACCCAAAAACCCTAACCAAGTTGCAACATTGCAATGGCAACCACTAGATTATTGCGCGTCTCCAGTAACCCACAATTGAATTTTCTCGGATCTGGTTCTTCTTCGTCTGGGGTCAGGTGTTCGGTGCCGAGTGGAGACTATGAGCATCAGAAGAAGAAGGTTAAGAATAATAACGGGGATGAGATGAAGAAGAATTCGCAAATGGGGACTACTAATACTCATCGTCATCTTCTTCAAGCTGCGAAGCCATCCTTGGCTACCGCCGGCGCGGTAGCTGGTTCGGGGAGCTTGATTTTGATTACGTCTGAGCCCAAGGAGAGGATCGATGGAGCGATTTTCGATTTGGTTTCATCTCTTTCGAGCAAAGCGAACAATGCTCTATTGATTCTGTTCAGAGAACGCTTCAAACGAAGATCTTTAAAACAAAATATTCAGATGTTCATGGAAAGGGTAAAACTAAAGACATTTCCTTTTTCTTTTTAAATATTTTCACAAAATTAAATACTATTGAAATTTTAATATTGATTTTTCATTATAATACAGGGCATAATTAACTGTCGATTCTTTGCGTTATTTGCTGTCGCCGGATCCTTGCTTGGTTCAATATTGTGTTTTGTTGAGGTATTAATCTAATCTAAATTCACTTTCTTTCATATATATATATATATATATATTATTCAAATATGTGTATTAATTAATATTGTCTTATACTGAAATTTAATTCAAAAAAGTATTTAATATGGATACACAGGGATGCTTTCTCGTTCTACAGTCATATTTCCAGTATTTTCATAACTTGTCACACAAGGCTGACCAAGGACATGCGATGCACTCACTAATTGAAGCCACTGGTAATAAAGAAATTAATCACTTATTATAATTTAGTATTTCAATATTTTATCATTACTACAGTGGTATATAAATATCAAAGAGATATATATACCATCAGAAATTTTTTTCAAGTTTGCTTATACAATATGTAACATTTATATGCAGATATGTTCATAGTAGGAATGGCCATGCTTATGTTCGGATTTGGGCTATATACTATGTTTGTTGGCTCAAAGTCTGTGAAAGAAAAAGGGCCATGGCTTGCTGGCTCTAACTTGTTTGGTCTATTCTATATGAAGGTACGTACTTTTCGATTAACATATATATACAAAGTCTTCAAAAATGTGTCTACCAATATATTTTTTGAGTTTTTGTAGTATTAGTTATTATCTGACATTAATTAAAATATGTTAATAATACTGTATATAATTTTGCAGAGTCTTCCAAGTTGGGTTGAAATGCAATCGGTTTCACAGGCAAAATCAAAATTAGGACATGCTGTGATGATGCTACTCCAAGTAGGAGTGTTGGAGAAATTTCAGAGTATTCCTTTGGTTACTGGACTCGATCTTGCTTGTTTTGCTGCAACTGTTTTTATTTCCTCTGCTTGTATTTTCCTTCTCTCCAAACTCTCTGTTACAAAACTCCAAGATTAGATATTTATAGGATATCAAAAAAAAAAAAAACAAAAAACAGAAGATATTTATAGATTATTGGCCTAAGCCTTAGGTAAATGTAATTCTTCTGAACACCACACAGAACTACATGGTTAGAAATTCTTTTTATTAAAATAAGGGTCTTTTTGTAATGTGTAATATAACTTAGTTAATCATTCTTTATATTAATTGGTATACCTCCAAAGAGGAAAGAAGTAGATGTCAAGTTGTGATATAATTAATGTGTAGATTTGTATTGTACATAAACATTAATTAGAGAAATATCATTTCTCTCGTTCTCTTAATTTTCTAGTAATATACATAAATTTATTTACATTATGTTCATTGTTCTATTTAAATAATAATTACATAAAAGCTATTTTTATTTTGAATTTTTTCATATATATACAAAAAATACAATTAAATTACAAAAATACTTCAGCTGCACGGAACGAAAATACAATCCATCAATTAAATATTACCAAAATACCATTTTTTCTACTACTCCAACTGGACGGAACGAAACAAACAACCTCACGCACACAACCTTCAATCGACCAACTCAGCAACCCAACACAACTGAAACAAAACCAACAAGAAAAAGAACCACCATTAATTCTCGTGACTTCACTTGAGAAGACGACTAGAATCAATCAAAACATGTGCTATTTCGAATTCATAAAAAAAAGTGTAGAAAAACTACTACAAAACTAAAATTCAACTAGAAATCTGATTTAATTCACATAAAACTAATGTCCTGACTTTAATTTTCCGATTCATGAAATACATATCTCAAAAAGTTGAACTGGAGTTCCCAAATAATCCAACTCAAAGTATAATCCAAAAAAATATTACATCAATACTATAGTTAAATGTTTATCTCAGTGTATTTTTTGTTATTTTCAAGATTTCTAATGGTAAATTTGTTCATATTAAATCACGAATAGACATGTAGATAGAGTTACGTACGTGAAAGTACTGTTCTAATTTTTAATGTTTCATAACAGTTGCATAAATATTTTGCTAACAAGTAATTATCGATCAGTGATAAAAAAATACAAACAAATAGTTTCATATAGATACACATTCACATTTAATATTTCTAGTTGCAATTAAGTTGTACGTTAGTTGAATAATAGTTTTGCTACTACAATATCATAATATTATAAAAATAGGGCTCGAAATTATCAAATACGCGACCTGAACAGATAAACTACAATTGTTGTAATATTCATTTGTATTGAATATGTAGAATTATTAGTTATTTTGTGGTTTTATTTTAGTTGGTTCGCAATAGATTTAACTGTTACATTATAGTTTTATCATAATTGTCTTAAAGTTGACTTCTTCTTTCCCTTCTAGCCGTCGAAGAAGAAATTTTTTTAGGCAAAGATACATTTAACTTCTTCTTTACTGGACGACGACCACCTTTAGCCACGGGGGGAGCGAAATCGAAATCATCATCGTCGATGACTGGATGTTTCCCTTTAGCCTTGTTAGCAACTGATTTATGGCCTATTTTTGAAGCTTTTTTGGCAATGGAGATGGAGAAGCAAAACCACATGAGTAATAGCCATTATATATATGAAATGAACGTGGGTTTCAAAAGGGTAACGACTAGAAGGTGGTTTGGGCTGACATGAATGGAGATGTGTAAGTGTTATTTTAGTAAATAAAACTTATTAAAGACATAATTGTTGTCCACACTTTATGGAAGTATTTTTGTAAATAAAGTGTCAATTTGTATTTTTCATGTAAAAATTTCTTTTTTTTTTTTGAATATTTTTATGCTCAGATTTTTTTTAGAAATTTTAAATTTCAAACATTTAATTTCATCTTTATTACTCATTTATTTTTGTTTGAATTAGTATAAATTTTTATCGTTTATGTATACTATTTTACTTTAATTAATACTATTTTTTAAGGCTTGATATTATATGCCACGACATTGCTTATGGTGCGCTTTGTGTGATTTGTGTGTGCGTGAGATGTAGACGCATGTGTGGTTTGAATCACATCGACCCTACTATACGTAGTAGACTCAGAGTAGTCACTCATTGCTATATATTTTTTGAAATCTATTTAATTTTTCATTTTCATTTTTAAGTTTAGTGATTTAAGTCAAGATATTCCCTCTCGTGTTTGGTTGGTCATTTTATTTTCTAGGGTTTTTGTGGGTATTAGCGTGAATATTCTAGAGTTTCTTTTTTAGAGCGATTTTGTGTAGGTGTTAATGGTGATCACTCATCTTCTTCTTTCCCTTCTTAGTGTGAATCTGATCCTGAAAGGAAAAAGAAAACTAAATATTGAGAGAGAGTGTGGGTTTAGAAAGGTTGAGAGTATTGGATTATCTTTGAAGAAACGTGGAAAAAAGAAAGTCAATGATGGAGATCGTGAAGTGAAAAGGGTAAAGGTAAGTGAAGATGTTTGTGATTATGATAGTAAAGATCTTGAGTTGGAAGCCTTTCCCAAAATCAAGGTATATGTGTATTTACTTGTTTGAGTTTTCTTTATTTTTTTATATAATATATTATTGATATTTGGGTGTGTTCATCCGATCCAATCCGCACTTTTTTAGTCAAACAACATCCAATCCGCACTCACTACTACAATGTTAGCCTTTAAAGGCAGTTTTTTCAACCCCATTTATAAAAAGGGAAGCTAAAGGGTGTGAAAATACCCGCTATGTTCGAAATTGACATTTAGAGGCGGTTTTTTGATAAAAACCGTAGGTATAAAATTGCATTATACCATTTAGAGGCGGTTGGAAATTATTATTTTTTTTTTTTTCTGAATTACCCTATGCCGTCGGTTCCCTCATAGGAACCGACGGCATAGGGTACACGTAAATCTGACACGTGTACCCTATGCCGTCGGTTCCTATGAAGGAACCGACGGCATAGGGTCGATCAGACTATAACCCTTTGCTCGACCTTCCTTCTTCCTCCCCACTTCACTCAGCAACCCAGAAAAACCAGAGACCCATTTCTCAGCCAAAACCCTCGCCTCCACCACCTTCTCCCCACCCTATCTCCCTCATTTCTCAACCATTTCAGCCCATTTTTTTTTTAAAATCCTCCATTTTCGATACTTAATAACATACACCTAAAAAGTTCTGATTTTTTTAGCCTCTAAAAGTGTCATCCGAACCCAAATAGTAAACTTTGGGTGTGAAATCCGGCCACCCATTTTTGTTGAGAAATTGTTCAATCTCAACCTCGTTTAAGGTATAAATATTGCTTCTATTCTTATTGTATTATGTATATTGTTTTATTTTATGTTTTTGTAAATTATTATTTGAGTTTTTTTATTTTATTAGTAATATTATTGTGTTTTATGTGTATAGTGTCGGGATTTTTTACGGTGGTCGTCGGATTGCGGTTATTAGGTAATAATTTATACCACAATGTATTTGTATATTTTATTGAATATTTGTATATAATGTGTGTATATATTGTGTGTGTATATAGTGTGTGTATATTTTTTATGAAAATAAATTTTGTAATTGTATTTTATATATTTTTTGCAATGTATATTTATTGTGAATAAAATGACATTGGAGGGATTTTATTAGATTCAAAAAAAAAAATTAGTTTAGAAATAAAAATTTTAAAATGGAATTAGTGTGTGATATAATTTTATTTTTTTGAGATAATAGTGTGAGATATAATTGATTATATATATGTATGTATAATTTAGTAACTAAGTAACTTGTTACAATTTTTTATAACTAGTTATAAGTTATGAAATAATTAATTTTGTAATTTCGTTGTATTTCTTTATATTATAGGGGTTCGGCATAATTTTGTGTGTAGCGTATTTGGGCTTGCAATTATAGGTATATACTTTTACTAACTTTTTCTTAATATATAATTAATTATCAATGCATGTTAGTTGAGTTTGAATATCTTAAATATTCATCCGTAGTGAAGTAGGTTCTGCGAATACATGTACTGCGGTCGGATGGGTGGATTAATTTTGTATTGTTTATCTGTTTTGTTTGTTATTTTAGGCACTTGTAAAAATTTTGGGAACGTCCAATTACAGCCGTTATGCTGCCCAAATTTCGGTAGAATTAGGATAAATCTTACTAAAACCATTCATAATATAGTTAATTATAACATAGTAATAAGAAGTTAGGTCACATAAAAAATAATAATATTCACATTTATGAAAACTTTTTAATTTTACCAACATTATAATCAACTAAACAACCTAATAACATGAACTAATGTAAAACGAAAATTTGAGTAATTTTTAGATTAATATGAATAAATTGTGTGAGAGACTTAGTTAGTTACATTGTGTAATTAGTAACTAGATATAATTAGTTACTAAATAAATTAACAAAATAAACATATAAAATCCTTCTTTTTTTATTTTTTTTTCTTTCATTTGAGAGGTTCAATGTGGATTTTTATTTTTCAAAGAAAATAAAGAGCAAAAGTTAATTAAAAGGGGAAAATATTAGTTAATACCTTTATTGCTTTACCAAAAAATTTTCCCCTCAATTTTATTTATTAGAAATATTTAACATTTTAATAACATTCTAATCAACAAAACAACCTAATAATATGAACTAATCTAAAACGAGAATTTAAGTAATTTATAAATTAATATGAATAAATTGTGAGAAACTTAGTTAGTTACATTGTGTAATTAGTAACTAGCTATAAGTAGTTACTAAATACTGAATTTTTTTGGATAGGATTTTTGTTATGGATAAATCATGGATGCGTGAGGAGAGAGACACACTGCGATTTCAAGTAGGGTTCGATGCATTTTTAGAGTTTGCCTTAAAGAATTCTACAAATCACGATCGTATTCATTGTCCGTGTGTAGATTGTTGTAATGTATCTAAAGGGAATATTACAATGATTAAGGACCATGTGTATTTACGAGGTTTCAATAGAAGTTATACTAATTGGTATTACCATGGCGAACATTTACCTAATGATCCATATCCATTAGGAAAGCGGGGGTAGATGATATCGAGGGTAATGATTTGGATGATTATCCATTGGACTTGCTTAACGAAGCACAGGAGGAATTTCTTAATGATCCTGAGAAATTCGATAATTTTCTTAGTGATGCTGATAAACCTCTGTTCGATGGTTGTAAAAAACTAAGATTACCAACAATGGTAAAGTTTTACAACATAAAAGCAGAAAATGGAGTGAGCGATAAATGTTTTACTCAATTTTTAGCCGCTTTTAAAGATATCTTACCATTTGCCAAGCGCTTTCCGAATCTACTTATGAAGTGAAAAAAACGTTAAATTCTATAGGATTGAAGTATGAAAAAATTCATGCATGTCCGAACGATTGCATTTTATATCGTAAGGAATATGCAGACATGAATTATTGCCCGAGCTTGCGGTTTATCCCGCCATAAAGTAAACAAGAGTAAGGAGAATAGGAAACTTATCCCCCAACAAGTGATGTGGTACATGCCTTTGATTCCGCGACCGAAACGATTATATCGTAGTGCGGTAACATTCGAAAATTTGATTTGGCATGAGACCAAGAGAGTGAAAGATGGAAAACTTAGACATCCCGCATTCCCAAGCTTGGAAAAAGTGAACTACATAAACCCCGAATTCAAATCGAACCAAGACACATTCGTCTCGGTACGTACGCGGATGGAGTAAATCCACATAGATCTCTAAGTAGTCGTCATAGTTCATGGCCTCGTCTTCCTAGTTATGTACAATCTTCCTCCCTGGTTAGTGATGAAGAGGAAATTTAACATGCTTTCTTTAATGATATCGTGGCCGCAACAACCCGGACATAATATCGATGTATATTTGGAACCATTGATTGACGATTTAATAGAATTGTATGAGAACGGGGTTCGTGTCTATGATGGTTTTAAAAAAGAATTTTTTAATCCGAAAGCCGTGTTGTTGTGGACTCGGTGATTTCCACGCTTATAGTAATTTATCGGGCTTAAGCACAAAAGGTTACGAAGGTTGTCCGATTTGTTGCACTAACACATCGGCTCGTCGCTTGGCAAATGGACACAAGATGTGTTATATGGGTCACGGACGGTACTTGCACACGCAAATCATCCCGATAGACGGAAGAAGAAAGCATTCGATGGTACCGAAGAGGGTGATATGGCTCCTTTGCCACATGCAGGGAACAAATTCTCCAACAAGTTCAACTTGTAGATTTTAAGTATGGAAAGACGCAAAAAAATAAAAAAACTAATGGTTGTTTTCAAAGAAAGTCAATCTTCTTTCGTCTTCCATATTGGAAAAGTCTACTAGTTCGACATTGTTTGGATGTCATGCATATTGAAAAAAATGTGTGTGAGAGTATTATTGGTACCTTACTTGATATTCCCGCAAAACTAAGGACGGTCTAAATAGTCGTTTAGATCTCGTTGAAATGGGTATACGACAATCTACGGCACCCTGAGAAGAAAGGTGAACGTTTATATTTGCCTCCCGCTTGTTTCACTTTATCCAAAAAAGAGAAACAAACGGTTTGCAAATCACTTGCAAATATGAAAGTACCCGATGGTTACTCTTCTAACATCAAAAACTTGGTGAATGAGACCGAATTGAAACTAATGGGTCCGAAATCACATGATTGTCATGCGTTAATGCAACATCTACTTCCAATTGCCATTAGATCGGTCTTGCCAAAAAATGTTCGAGAGTGTTTGACACATGTTTGCATTTTCTTTAATAGGTCTGTGCGGGAAGGAATTAGAATTGGATAAGTTAGATGCATTACATGAACATGTAGTCAAAACATTGTGCAACACGGAAAAGTTTTTTCCGCCATCTTTTTTCGACATCATGATCCATTTAATGGTTCATCTAGTGAGAGAAGCAAGGCCGTGTGGGCGGTGTGGGCGAGATGGATGTATCCATTTGAAAGAAATATGAAGGTACTTAAAAGTTATGTGTGTAACCACTATCGGCCGAAGCATGTATGGTTGAGTGCTACATATCCGAAGAGGCCGTGGAATTTTGTTCGCAGTACATGGCCGGAGTTGAGGCAATAGGAATTAGCAAACCAAGAACCGACCAGATGATGTTGATAGAGGATTAAGGGGCAAAGGGACAATGGTGACGGTGTCCAAGCTTGAACTAGATCAAGCTCAATTAGTCGTGATGAACAATAACGCAGAGGTTCAACCATATATAACGTAAGTACCTTTTGTTTGATTAACATTACTTAAGTCACGATGAACAATAACTTGATTTATCTTACTTGTTTTACAGTGACCATATGGAGCTGTTACAATCAATGGTTCCAAGAAATCAAAAAAATAAACAAAAATGGGTTGCAGACCAACATCGTCAAACTTTCATTGGGTGGTTAAGGAATACCATTATAGCAAAGTTGAACGAACCGAATCATGGAGTATCGATGTGTTGAGTCGTATTGCCCTTGGACCAACTTTTGCGGTTGCAAAGCATGAAGCGTACATTGTAAGGGGTAAACGTTTTCATACAAAGTCAAGAGATGATGCTCGAGAGGTTCAAAATAGTGGTATACGTATCGTCGCAGAAACTATGCACTTTGCAAGTGCAAAAGATAGAAACCATGTTTTAGGTACTATGACGTATTACGGGGTCATTGAAGAAATATGGGAGCTCAATTATTTTGCGTTCCGAATTCCACTTTTTAAGTGTTCTTGGGTTGACAACAACGTTGGAGTAAAAACTGACGAGCTTGGTTTTACTTTGGTTGATTTAAGTAAGAGAGGAAGCAAGAATGATCCATTCATCATGGCTAGCCAAGCGACTCAAGTTTTTTACATTTCGATCCGCTAATGATAAATGGTCTATTGTTTTATCGACACCGCAGAGGAGGTTCTTAGAGGCGAAGAGGATGAGGAGAATGCCGACTTATGTTACGATGACTTCATTGTTGGACAACCAATTCATGAGCAACTCATGGGAATTGATCGTAACATTGAGGAAGACGACGCCGAATACATTAGAAACGATATCAATGAGGGAATATGGGTCAATTGTGATTCGAGCAAACATAAACAAAAAAAGAAAAGAAAACGTGTCTAATTGGTAACTTGATATATAGCTTACTTTATATTGTGGTTGTGAATGGTCCTGAATACTTAACAATTTGTTTATGCTTTTAATATTTCATATACACTACTTGTTATATATGTAGCTAACTTTGAAGTTTGTTTGTTAATGGTGTAGACATGGCGAACTCAGAATCAGGATCTGATTCGGGAGCAGAAAATGAGTGTCCAACCACAATACCTACACGAGGGCCGACGCAAATGAATGAAATATCCAAACTAATGGATCAGGGCAAAAGAGTGGCCCTCGAAGTTAATGATAAAGGTCAATACCGTGGAAAAAGCTACGCGAAGCTCGTATCCACTCGGGAGTCGGATGTCGGCGGACAATAGGGTTGGCTTATAAAAATTGGAAAGAAGTCAACCGGACTGCGAAAAATAAAGTTTGGAAAGACATTCGGGTAAGCTATTATTTGTTAGAATTTTGATTTGTTTTTCTATTACTCCAAATGTTGACTCTAACCGTGTTTGTTTTCCTTCAAAATAGACGGGGTTCATTGTGCGGACACCTTCAAACATGATTGTCTCATCCTAGGCGGGAAGTTAATGAAAGACTTCAAGAATAGGATGACAAAAGACATCATAATGCCCGCGTTGAAAGAGAATGATGCGGGACGACCGGCACAAGTCCCCGAAAAGCACCGGAGATCGACGCTGGCGATTGGTGCAAATTCGTTGAAAGTAGACTAACTCCCGAATTTACGGTACGCTAATTATATTAACACTAAGATAAACTCTTAAATACAAGTACATGTATCTAATGTATTTTTTTGGCATTGTAGGAATTGAGTAAGGTGCAACGTGAACGTTCCTCAAAAATTCAATCCAGACACCGAAGTGGTCGGAGTGGGATGGTGAACGTACGGGAAGCTGTGGTAAGTAATACTAAAAATTTAATGTGCTATAATGTGCTATACAATTTAATTGGTACTCATTTCATTGTTATAACGTTATGTAGAAAAAGGACCTCGAAGTTGCAGATCCTCCCCGCCACCGTGTTTGGATTAAATCTCGCACCAAGAGTAGAAAACTTGTCACTGATTACGACAAGGAAATTGCCGAGAAGATTGTAAGTATATATTAATTCATATACTAATTGCTTGAATATATAATTCAATTAGAGTTAGTGTATATAATTCATATACTAATTGCTTGAATATATGCGTGCATTAGGCTCAATTAGAGGAGAAGCTTAGTCGGGGACAAATTCGGGTCCGGGGCCAAAACGATATCCTCACGCGGGCGCTCGGGACACCGCAGCATCCCGGACGTGTCGTGGCTGCCGGGTATGCTATTACTTCAAATGTTATTTATTTAGTTACACAAATGAAATCGTTGCTAATTTGCATTTTATGATTTGTAGGTTCCCGACCGGGGCATCTCAACTGTTCGGCGGGAAGAAAAGGGAAGTGTACGATGTTGTGGCTCGGCAAGCGAAGGAGATTGAACAATTAAAAGCCGAAGTCCAATCCCTTAAGCGACAGAGGAACGCCGCCGAACAAGAGGAAGAAGGAGAGGTGGCTGGTGAGGCGTATGTTCCACAACCATACGCTCCTCAGGATGAGGTACAACCAACAATTTATGCTGAGGAGTTCATTTCCCTCAACGACCAAGGTATCCTATACAATTTTGATGACCAAGCGGCCCTTACTCAGCAAGTACATCTCTGCTCTGACAACATCGACAATATTGTGGCCCGAGCGTATTTGTACGAGCATGTGGGTGTGATCAAAGTTCACTGCCAGGATTACGATGATTCACATGCTCGGATCATGGTTTCGGAAATCCCTTGCAAGAGGACGCCGAAATCCCGGTCCCACTTGAAGAGTTCAGATATGTTAGGGACGTGTACCAGATGTTCCTTCCTTGGCCTAAACACTTAATTTTAACAACCGAGGTAACTTCTCAACTGAAATTAATTATTAATGATTAGTGGAGTTTGAATATCTTCAATATTCATCCGTAGTGAAGTAGGTTCTGCGAATATATGTCTTTGCGGTGGGATGGATGAACAAACTACTGTTATATATGTGTTATTTGTCGTTATACAGCCATGTTCAAAATTTTTGGGATCATTCAATTACAACCGTTATGCTGCCGAAATTTCGGTAGAAATTAGATAAAATTTGATATATATATATATATTATGTTCTGTTTTGTTTAGGGTCCACTCGCTCAACCGCCCTCAAGACGTGATGCGTCAAAGGGGAAAGCTCCGATGCTTTCTCCACAAAGCCGTGGTGCACGGGAAGATGAGTTGTTCACGGAAGAGAAGATGGCGTTGATCCCTAATTCGCTGAAATGGATGATTCATGAATTCCTAAGGCTCAAAGATAAACGTGATATAATCACAATTCCTGTCCCCCGAGGATTCATTGCACCGCGTACCCAGATCACGTTATCTGGAGAGGATTTGCAGCAGGTTGCTACGTGTGACTACATCGGCAACCAGGGAATGCTGTTTGGAATGATGTATACTCTTCTTTAATCTAATTAACCTTATCTCAAATTATAGTTAAATTATTATAAGACACTAACACTTTTGTTGGCAGGCACATATGGGAGAGCATCAACGGTCTGAGAAAAATTTTCAAGTTTTACGACCCAGAGCTTCTCACAGTGCATGGGATCAGCGATGAAGAACATAGACAGTCTTTTGACGATGCGGCAAGACGATTGGCTAATTGGTTATCATTAATGAACAGCAACCACCAAATGTTCTTTATTCCTTGGAATATCGGGTAAACTTTATTAAATTCTTTAGTGCTAATTGTTCATTTCTATATTATGT